>NC_067150.1:4929873-5094873 GCF_903995435.1 Acomys russatus | reverse complement strand
AGGATAGTGCAGACGCTCCAGGTCCTGCCTTTACTGAGGAGCCTCTAGTAGGTCATAGCTACTCATGGAAGAAACATTTTGAGGGTGTTCCTGCTGATATCTGTCCTGTGCTGTAGTGGATGCCCCATTTCTTTGGACATATGAGCAGTTAACCAGACTTAGTGATTTAAATTTTAATTACTAATTAAACTAATTACTAATCAGAAACAGTAACTAGTAATAAAAAACTTTTCATTAAAAAAAAAAAAAAGTTCTTATAAACAACCCATCCCAAAAGAGGATGTCATCAACCATGACAACAGTGAGCCCTGAGTGCAGAGAAAAGAAAGCAAGTCTTCTTGACAAAGGTGGCCATGATGGTGAGGCTGGCAGATAGCAGGGACCAGACTTGCCTGGAGCAGTGGTAAGTCTGGCAAGAGAAAGCTGTGGGAGAAATCCAGGAAACCTGAAGCAGGACTGAGAGAGCCATTTTTTTTTTAAAAAAAAAACCATCTGCATCAAGGTGAGGGGTGCTGTAAAAGGCTTGAAGGTTTACTAGCATTGATAAGGATGGTGGCAAAGGGTCCTAGACCAGTCAGGATGCTATTAAAAAACGTGCATCCACAACATAAATTCACTCCCCACATTTCTGGAAACTGAGAGTCTAAGGTGGGAGAGATTAGGTACCAGGTGAAGGCTGACTAGCTGGTAAATAAACGTAAGCTCCTTGCAGCTTCTTTTATCACCGAGATCCCATTTGTGCAGGCAGTGCTCTCAGGACCTAACCACTCCTCAGGGGCTCTTCCATGTAGAATCTGCTTGCTGCTAGTATCACTTCAGGAGCTCGGACGTCGGCATATTGAAGGCACACACACACACTCCACCTATGCCATGTACGGCATGCTAGACAGTGAGAGCAAGAGTGGGTATCTGCCCTCGGGTGTGCGTACATCTCTTGTCCCAAAAGTGACCTTAAAAGTTGTTTGGCCCAAACAGATAAATCCAGGGATGGTGAGACTTTCAGGGCCCCTTGTGGACTGCTTCCAACACCAGGCAGCATGCCTGAGGCTTGCCAAGGGATGAGCTGCCCTGGCTCAAGGGAGGAGAGAACAATCCTTTATTCTCTCACCATGAAGTGAAAGCATACCCAAGGCCACGAAGACCTGTTTGCGAGGACGCCGTGACCTTTCACATTCCAGACTCAGCCAAGGAATGGAGCAGAGTCTGCTGCTCCGCTTTCTCAGAGTTTGCAAAGCAGTTTTGCATTCAGAGTTTTGAGAAAATGTCAGGCATTGCAGTTGTATTTATTTTTAAAATTGTCTCCTTGTTTAAAAGTTGACTAATGCAGACATTTAGAGAGAGAAAACTATTCCAAATGATGAAATCTGAGAACAGTGTCAGTTTGTGAAACAAGTTAGTATGTTCTTCGGTGACTAGACAAAAAAAAAAAAAAAAAGAAGAAGAAGAAGAAGAAGAAGAATGTAGAATCAGATTTACTACCTTTCTCAAAAATCCATTTTCATGTCAAACTGCTGCTAAAGATGGCTAGAACATTCTGGAAGACATACTGTTATAAGAGCATGCCCTCGCTGTGGTCAAATGTGACTTCGGTCTCCACTTACATTCAGACGAATGTAAGCACAGGGTCCAAGCAAATGTCCGAGCAGCGTAAGGATCAGCGAACAGCAGCAAGGGCTAACTTGCTGCGTCTTATAAATAGTGACACAGAGGACTAACCCTTAGCCTTAGCCTGAAACAGCCACCGCAGCCTCTGCACTCGGCCCCATTGAACAGCGTCTTATGTTAATGAAAGTAATGAAAGCATCCCAAAGAGTCTCATCCTCGTGACGCCAGGGCCTCTGACCTCTGACCTCTGTGTTGTGCCTGCTGTGGGTTGTGTTAGGTGTGTGAAATGTCCCCCACAGGCTCAAGTATCCCAGTGCCTGGTCTCCAGTGGAACAATGAAGAGTGAATAGATCACCTGGAGGTGGGCGTTAAGGCTCATAGCCTGGCAATATTTCCTGACCCATCGCTGCTCCCTGGCCCACAAAATGGGAGAACCTGCCTCACAGTCCCACTGCCGTGCACCTCACTGTAATGAAACACATCTTCAAATTAGAGCTGAGGTGAACCCCTCCCCCCCTCAAGGTGCTTCTTGTCAAGTGTCTTTAATTACTTTTCTATTGCTGTGAAGAGACCCCAGGACCAAGGCAACTGATAAGAGAAAGCATTCAACTGTGGCCTTGCTTACAGTTTCAGAGTGTGAGTCCATGAACATCGTGGTGGGGAGCAGACAGGCCTGCTGCTGCAGCAGGAACCAATAACTTAAGTGTTGAGACAACAGAAACAAGCCGGAGAGACAGAGACAGAGACAGAGGTAACTGGGAGTGGCTGGATTTTTGAAACCTCAAAGCCCACTCCCGGTGACACGCCTCCTCCAACAAAGTCACGCCTCCTAATCCCTCCCACACAGGCCCACCAACTGGGAACCAAATACTCAGATATGGGAGCCATTCTCTCCCATTCAAGCCACCAAATTAGGTATTGGGTCAGAGAAGGGAGAAAAGTGAGGCAGTGGTGTGCTGCTGCGATTTCCCACATGGATTGTTGGTGCTACAGTCTGAGTTGAAGGAAGCCAAGGATAAATCCAGGAGAATGAATCCTGAGAACTCACAGGAAAGCAGCTGAGCATGCTGAAGAAAGCCCCGGATGTCTCACATCACCAGTCACTTCTGCTAAATGCCACATCTTTCCAAACTCAGTGTGTGCTAATAATTCTTAGTGTGTGCTAAGAGACATGTAAAAAATGCTTATGTGTGTGTGGTATGTAATTCCTTCCGTTAACATTTATTTTTTTTAAAGGCTCTATGCTATTGCAATCTATGAACATTTGGGTCCTGGCGCTCTTGCACTTCAGTCATGTTGTTTCCCACCAACCGGCCTGTCATAAACAAAGATTTCATTTTACTTTCTTTTACCCCTCTGTACTACAAAATTTGGGGGCAAATCGGAGCAATAGCTCTCAATATAGGAAGGTTTTCACTCAACCAGGGGATATTTGGCAAAGTCTCCAATATTTTTGTTGTCACAATAAAGGGGATGTTCCCAGGATCCAGCAGGAAGACACTAGGACGCCTCTAAATATCCTACAATGCACACAACAGGCCCCAACCTATTAGCAGTGGGAAAACCAAGAAACGGTGAATTACAAAACTTGCTTGTTAAGTCATGATAAATAAGTCTTAAATCAATTTCAGACAAACAAAACCTTCTAAAAAAGAACAGTTTATTTAAACTATACATCCTTTCAATTCTTAATTTCCATTTGGAATTTTGTACATAAGTACAATGCACTTACGTCATTTCTACACCTGCCCTTTCATGTCCTCTTGTCCCTTATTATAATGGCCTATTGTAATTATTTTTGATGTATTTATCTGTGTATATATATAATCTACTGAGTCTATTTAGTGCTGCTCATATGTACATGTGTGGGGTAAGATAACTTAACAGAGTTTGTCCTGGAGAAAACTGCTTCTCCTTCCTGCTGCAGCCACTGGCTCAGTTGCTCTTCACTGAGTGGTGGGGCCGTGTGTGGTTGTCTCCTGTCCACTTTGTCATGTCCATCAGTGTGGTCCTTGTACAGGCAACCACGTTGCTGAGCTTTATAGGTACAGCATTCCTATCATTTTAACTCATCAATTTTCTTAAAAGTTAATGGTGGAAATTCATTCAATATTTTTAAAACACTAGTGTATGCCAGATATCACTGACATATCTAAAAATAAAAAGACATGGAAACTACCCTTAGGAAGTACAAACTCAAATGAGGGAGAGCCTAGACAAAATTCAATGATTGTTTTTGTGCGATGTTTAAGTGAGAGAGGGTCAAGAAACTGTCTGGGTCATCCAGAGAAGGCATTAGTAACAAAGAATAAATAAGTAGAACATTTTGAATATTTAGCAAGTGTGACTACCATTTGAGACGTGCAGTATGCTGGTAGAAGTCCAGTACATTGGCTCTCTAATGTGCTTAAAGGCTTATGTTTTTTTCTAATATGTTTTATAAGCCTAAAACTCATTTCAAATTTATCTGCATGGGCATATGCTTTTCTCAAACATAAATAAATCATGTTTTCTGTACAGTCCTTGTGATTAGGGTCAAAAGTTTGACTTAGCTTTTCTCCTGCAGAAAATGTCCACTGCTATGTCACCCACAGCATATGAGTGCTTATAACCCTGGTGATATACCCGCTACAGGCCATTTTAATAAAAATAGAGAATCATGGCTTATTCAGATTCCTCATTTCCCTAGCAATTTCTCCATCTAGATAATTTATATAATCTCTACATCCTAAATAGCACACTTCGGGAATATACCTACATGTCTTCAGGATCACTTCACGATAAAATAGTGCAAAAAATCTCTGTTAAATAACAGGGTCTGGGTACAGAATCTCTGAGAACAAAGAAGAGACACAGTGATGAGACTGGAGCCATTCCTCCCTCCCTCCCTCCGTCCCTCCCTCCCTCCCTCCCTTCCCTCCTTTCAATTGATTCTGATGGAACATGTGTGTCTTTCTACGTTCCGAGCCACTACAGTAGCCAAGGCCACAGTCATCCTCCTTCCACGCCCTTCTATTATTCCTAACTCCAATATTCCCATGGGCCCAAGGTGAGGTGTGGCACAGATAGAGCTATATGGTGGCCTGCTGCTGGGAGCTCCTTTTCCTCTCTCTCTCTCTCTCTCTCTCTCAGTTGTCTGCCTCTGTCAACCCTCTTCATTCCCCCACTCCGCCTTTGTCTTATAAAAGGCCACACAATAGTTTTGTACATGAAGGCTTGCTTTGGTGTTTTCCTTCAGTGCTTTCCAACTAACACTACGAAGGCCATTGAGGACTTGGCTTACTCTTCTCCCCTCCACTCCCCATCTCTGCTTTTCTCCTCTCTCTCTCACCTCCTTTCACTTCTCTTCTTCCTCTCTCCTTCCTTCCCATCCTTCTTTCCCCGTTCTCCTCTCCCTCTCTTACTGACAGTGTCCTTATGTAGTCCAAGCTCAGGCTGCCCTTTAAGTCTTGACCAAACCTGAGTGCTGACATTACCACACATGTATCGTCACACCCTCCAAGTCCTGCTTTTCCAAGGTAAAAATTTTTTTCTCCCCTGGAATTGTATCCAACTCTCCAGTAAATTGCTTCCCACACATCTCTGTATTCTTAGATGTCTCCCAAGGCTCTTCTCATCAACAAGAGAAAATATATTTAAGAATAAACTCTGCCCTTGGGTTCCCATCCAAAATCAGTTTCAAAATCAACTGGCAACTAAGAAAACAAAAAGAAGCTTCTGACTACAGTTCTGTGTGGTCTCTCTGTACGAAACTGTGTCCTTCCCTCCCTCCCTCCCTCCCTTTCTCCTTTCCTTCAGTTTCATTCTTAATAGTGTAGTAAATGGCCCATGAGGGAGCCATAAGGCCTATTCCAAAATACAGCCTACCCCAGATTAATCTTTGTGTGGTCTTAATAAGGTTTTCAAATCACTGCCCTTGCCTCCTTAGCATTGTGATTTAACAGGAAGAGGTGTTTGGGGGCTAAATGGAAATGCTTATGAATGAGAGTCCCATTGTGCCAAACACTTTATATGTGAGCTAAAATTAGGTACCTGTTTTAGTAAAAAAAATATTCTCACCTTTAAGTAAGAAATAATTTGGTTCTGCCTTTTCAGTTTTTTGTATTTACTTGAAGTTGACACATGTGCTTACTGTGTTCGATGTGGTGCAATGAGACACACATGCAGAAGGCAAGCATCACCTGGCCCGCCCGCCGTGCCTGCATTCAGCACAGTGCTCAATGGGGTCCCAGAGCATCTGCGATTGTTTCTAGCTCAGGCTGGCCTCTAACTCGCTCTGAGCCAGGGATGCATTGATCTTCTGACCTTCCTGCCTTCACTTCTTGAGTGTTTGGAGTTGAATCTAGTCCTTAGGCATACTAGACAAGCACTCCACCCACTGAACTAGTCTCCAGCCCTAGCCCCTAGCCCAGGCTTCTTACACACGTTCTGTATTACCCCTTCTTATCTGGGAAGAGTTAGGGTTCCATCAATGCCCTGCCTTTCCCACAATGTGTAGCATGAAAGTTGGGTTCTAGTGTCTTTATTTGTTCTGCCAGTGTGTCCATGGTTCAATACGTGCAGAAAGCACTGTCTATAGAAATAGAAAATTTAAAACACTTTGATATCAGAACTTTTGGGGGTCTTTCAGAGAGAGAAGTTGTAGTGTCCAAAACATTTCTAAGATGATTATGTGATTATGTATTGTGTAGGGTACCCTTCCCCTCATCCTGCCTGAGGCTGGTGGGGAGGACAAATCAAGAGGCCCTTCCCTGAGTCAGCCCTACCTCTGTTACCTCCATGGAGTGTCCCACTGTCATAGCCATCAAGACTTGATTTTTAAGCACTGGCTGCTTCTGTGGCCACGTAATTGTTTAGCTCTAGGACCTTACTTTAATGCCCAACCCCGCCACATCCCACGTGTGAGGTGCGGGCCACTATTTTGTCCCCTCCTTGAGCTTCAGTGGTAACTCATCAAACAGAGAGCTCATGGTGGCTGAGAGAAGCAGGTCACAGCTTGAGTTCATTTTACAATGAAAAGGTTGGATTACATCCCCGTTGTGTCCCTCTGGCAATGCTAACACTTCGAAGCTCTTGCTAAGTAAAGTGTTCCTGTTTGTGTGACACACCACGGGCCCTGAGCCTACATGGCCCTTCTGTTTGAAGGCCTCCTGAGTGGTAGTTTATCTTTAAATCTATTGCATATCATCATCCAGTGTGCAGCAAGCCAGCTTCCACCGTCTACATCCCGAGGCATCCTGGTATTTGCTCTGGTCTATGCCGGAGAGCTAGGGACAGAGGAAGCATCCTTCCTGCTGCTCTCTGGAGTTAAGATCTCATTGCCATATTGATGGGCATTATAAACCTGGGCAGGAAAACTGGTCTAAATCAAACTGAAAAGATTTCAGGGGTTGCTTGGTACCACTGATCCAGAAGCCAAGAGTTTTGGAGAGTAACTCTTGTTGGTAGCTTCCTTACAGTCTTGAGGCTCAGTATAACAGTTGTATATAAGTCAATGATTTCACTTTCCCATACCCCAAAGTTAGCCCCATAACAGTAACCACAAAAGGTTGTCTGGGACTATAAAGGAATGTATATTCATATTGTGGAATATTGATTTGTTGCATTGAATTTTTTTAAAAGTTTCTGTTCATTTTCTTTGTGGACTGTTGCAGATTTGCTTCATTCTTCAGTTATATTTATGTATTTATTATGAACCTCCTCTCAGTAAGGATCTGAGGCCATGGCCTCCACCTAAGGACATGGAGTGTCTCAGGACACACAGGGCTTACTTTCTCTGCATATGTTGTTTATTTTTATGTGCCCATTCTACAGAAAGAAGCCACCAGACCTTCCTCTGCCCCCTTTGTGGGTACATATGGAGAGAACTGATTGTTAGGGAACCACAGAAATGGGCTTGGGTGTGAAGCGAAGTTACAAAGGTATTGGGAGGCTGGAGATATGAGTCAGGGGTTAAGAGCCCTTGCTGCTCTCTTGAAGACCTAGGTTCAAGCCCCAGCACCTGTCAGGGATCTCACAACGTTCTTTAGCTTCAGTTCTAAGGAGTCTGATGCCCCTTTATGGCCTCTGCCAGCACCAGGTACACACATGGCACATGTACATGCATGTAGGCAACACTCATGTACATAAAACACAAATAAAATAAATATTTTTAAAAAGAAAAGATTCCTAATAAATAGAGACAGGATGAATAAGTACATTAAGAACTGGAACATGCCAGAAACTTCTTGTGTCTTTGACTTTCTTAGTGCCCACTTTAATGACACTCATTTACCTTGTGGCTCAAGTACCTAGTACTCTTCAGTGTCCCCTTTCCCAGTAGGAACATTGACACTGGCCTGCAAAGACAAGGGCTCTCTAGCGGATTACATTCCCTAGAATCTTCATTGTGCCCAAAGGAAATATTATAAACCATAGGAAATCGCAAGTTTAAATAATAATAAAAGTGAAATGAAGTAAAGTTGCACTTGTCAACTGTAATGTCACAGTGGGGTGGAGCTTCCTCCATAGAACAGCTGCTGGAGAGACTCTCAATTTGGGCAGGCTTTCCTCCTAGTACTGGAGACTCAAAATATAGGAGGCAGCCATTTATTCATCAATACTGTTAAAATAAATATACATGTGGGAAAATTGGGCTTATTTGGTGAAAATCCATTTGCGTTCCTCACCTTGGTATTATCTCCTTCGGGTATAATTTGCATTATCCATCAGCTTGTGAGTAAATTCCTTTCTTATCTACACTTTGCTTGCAGCCTTGTGCATAGAGTTGTAATTAGCACCCACCTTAACCAGCCATCTATCTTCTGTTTTAAGCCAATTTTGGAGGGGCAGGCAGCATGTCATTCCACTGAGCCCTCAGCGCCTAGCACAAAGGTAGGCACTTCAGAAGATCTCTCAGGACGTTACTTAGATGTAATTGAATTGAGGGTGAGGTGGGGTGGTATGGGGGGAGGTGGAGGAGGGGGGTAAGAAGAGTGTTAGCCCTCCCTTGCTCTTCTTTATCCCGGCCCTTTGAAGAAAATTCACAGCCAAGTTCTTAGAAATATTAATGTTGGCTCTGTTTCTTAACAATTAAACTTTATTATACAACCCAACTAGCTTACACAAGAAGGAAAAAAGGTTAAAGGGACAAAAGAGTGAACCTTCCGGGATCCGTTCCACGGGACGGGTCCTTAGGTGTCTCTCTGGCCCGCGTGCTGGTCCGGCCTGTTCGCTGCTCCCCACACGCTCAAGCCCAGGCTGAACCTGTTGTTCTCTCCTCCCCACCTGCCTGAGTCACATGGAAAGAGCTGTCTCCTTCTCCCATTGAGGGTCAATTAGAAAAACAATAGCCCAGCTGGGGTTCCCAGGTCTGCTTCCTGAATTCCAGGCCCAGGATGGCTCCATTCAGTCTGTCACAAGGTATTCATGGGGTGCCCCAAGGGTAAAGCACGCCAAGACTGCTCCCACCTGTGACAAAGCTTAATCTTTCCCGCACATTAACCCTCATTTTCCCACCTGCAGTTAGGGCTCAGCTAACTCCAGGTAAGTTCGAAGAGACATGCAAACATTAGCCACACACTGGTCCTCTCTGCAGCTCACACAGGAAAATCAAGGCTCCATGCTGGTCATCACAGCTTGAATGAGCCATTCTGGGTTTGTACCAGTCACCAACTGCTCCTTGTCCCTGTCAAACAGAGAAAATAGATACATGACCTACAGCTGTCACAGATTACAGTGCTCATGCTACTGAGAATAGTACAAGCTGTTCTTTCTTTTCTCAACGGTCAATCAAGCTGGGTATGGAAAAGGCATTAGGGCATCTCTGCCTCTCATTCTTCGGCCTGCTTCATCCCCCCCCCCCACCTCACCCCGCTGGGGGGGGGGGGAGCGGGGATCTCTGAGCCTAACTGGTCCTTTTCTAAGTTAATTGTGGCAGAGCACAGACAATGCAGCTCATGGAGGCAGTGAAACAAACAGGCAGATCTTGCCATGAACGTCCTCCCCTTAAAACTGTTCCATGCCCAGTCTCACCTGTCACCCCCTAATTGAAGCCAGCTCCTACTCAGTTTTATTCATCAAGTGTTTATAGAGCATCCACTGAGAGCATCCATTATGTCTGTAGCCAGTGCAAGGACAGGGGAAATGCAAGCATTGGCCATGCCTGCCTCATCTTCATGCTCCTGTGTCCTCACACAGAGAAGTTGAGGACAATGGCAGTGGGGCTGTGAGGGGCTCCAGGGAGGCTCCTTGCTGTGGTTAAGTGCGCAGTTCACCTGCCTGGTCATTTACTCATTCAACCAATATATACTAAGCCTTCCTTGAACTAGATGCTAGATTCAGCCACGATTTGTTAAATAATTCCTCTGCTAGATGCTCCAGTACTGTCCATTGTTTGACTTGCAAGCCCAGTAAGGTCTTTGGATTAGAATTTAGAATTGGTGGTAGGGGTAACGGGTTAGTTAGAGACCATTCTACACATCCTCTATTAACTGAGTCTCCATCCTTCGGCAGAGTTGAGCAAAACTGATTTCTTATAGGCTAATCTTTTCTTCCTAAAGGGGTAAGCGAAATATTTTCCAAGATCAATACTCGAGCTATTGTTTTTGCTCTTACATCTCATTTCAGCCTTTTTTTTTTTTTTTTTTTTTTTTTTTTTTTTTTTTTTTTTTTTTTCCTGGTAACTCACTTTCTATTGAGTTTAGAAAAGCAAAACAAAACTCAGGCTGTTTCAAAGCTAAGCAGCTATTGACAACAAAGCCTGCTTGCCTGCAGGAAAATGTTCTTACTGATGTCCTAGATTTCACACAGAGCTGACCTGTGCTTTGTGGCCTCAGATGTCTGGAGACCTCTCCTGCAAACCTGTCTTTAGGGGCCTTAGGCTGACATCCGGGTCATGGAGTGTACATGCAGGGATGGACAATGGCGCCCTCTTGTGACTCACTTTGTCATGATGCTGTTTGTTCCTGTTCTTGCTAGGCGGATGGAAAGACAATTTGTTCTTTTCCTAACTTTGCTGCAGATAGTCAGGAGCAACTTGACCTGAGTCTGAGGATGACTTCAACACTCTCCCATTCAGAGAGTCTCTTTTTTTGCCATTATATTCCTGCATTCAGAAAGGACTAGTCTTTGCCTCAAATGAGCTGGGCTTTCAGTTCTAGTTTTAGGAACAATGGCTCATCTTCTTTTCTCTCAGCTTCCATGTGGGGACCACTGTAAGAATGAGGTGAAAATGTGTGAGAAGCAGAGTGAAGTACTCAGAGAAAACAGGAGCCTGTAAATAAGCTTTCAGAGTGAAGCCACTCTTTTTGTGCCTTGCTCCAGGCAAAGGGACACTTTAATAGCCAAATGGGGCATGGATGGTGACAGGGGCACAGTTGTTCTTAATTCTTTTTTTTTTTTTTTTTTCTTATCTTTACTCAAAAGTTTGTTTGTCAGCTAAACAGTTGCTTTGAGCATTTTTTAAAAAGATTTATTAATTTTATTTACTGCATTTGAGTGCTTTATCTGCAGAAGAGGATATCAGATTATATTATAGATGGTTGTGAGCCACGATGTGGTTGCTGGGAATTGAACTCAAGACCTCTAGAAGAGCAGGCGGAGCTCTTAATCACTGAGCCATCTCTCCAGCCCTTTCTTTGCGCATTTATCAGATTCTTCTCTATGTGTCTGTAACTGGACCAGACGATGGTTGGCCAGTGATGGCGGGGGCAGGACTGTTCCGATGTGCACATCCTTGGCCCTTCACCTAAGCTCACACCAGTCTCACTTCAGAATCCCAAAGATGGACCTGTGAGAGCATGCCGGGGGTGGATACTGAATTCTTTGTCCTTCTCAGTGGGCCCACATGGGATAAATCTCCTTTTCCTCTTTGCCACCATTAATTTGTGTCTTACTTGGCTACCATGGCTTGTGTCTCAGGCTATGAGCCCAGAGTTCTGTGGTCAGTGGTAACACTTGGTCTCCAGGTTCTCATTGGAGACAGTGTCTGTTATGGCCCTTGCGAGAGTGAGGCGAATCCACACAAGACCAGCTTAGACCTAAAGTATCTCACAGGGCACAGGGGCCAGCTCGTTCTTTGTATGTCAGCTTTGTACGGGGTATTTTATCCAGTCATAGCAAGTACACTGTCTTTCTTAGCCCTGGACATGGTGACATAGAGCCAGGCTTCTTTCTCTTAGGGGCTTGTGCCTCTGTGGCTTTGGGATGTCACAGCTCCTCCAAGATGCCAGTTTTCTTCTGGGCCTGTGAAAGGGTATGAGGGATGACTTGTTTTCCTTACCAAGGGAGGACCTGAATTTGAAGCTAAAACATCATAGTTTTGCAATGCTGCAACAGACTTGCCCCAACACCATTAACCATGCACACATCCTTCTCCAGTGAGTCACGTGGTGAGAGGCATTCGAACTCCGACACCTACAACCCCTCCACATCTCTGCTCTTCCCAGCTGGGCCTACATTAGATCCCAGAGCTTCCACATGTTCTGTGTGGCTTTGATTATATTATGTGGATCTCATTGAGCCCGGATGTTGGCATCTCTTCTAGAAAAATAACATCCACATGGTGGAGTTTTCATGGAGATTTGGATACATGATGCAGATGGATGAAGATCTGGCAGAGACTCCACGGTGGCACACGCCTGTAATCCCAGCACTCTAGGAGTCAGAGGCAGGTGGGTCTCTGCAAGTTTGAGGTCAATCTGGTCTATAAAGTAAGTCCAGGACAGCCAAGGCTACACAGAAAAACCCTGTCTCAAAACAAAACAAAGCACAAGACAAACAAATAGAAAATAAAACACTTGATCTGTGGAGTAAGAATGGTTATGCAAGTATGAGAATCTGAATCTGGGTCCCAGACACCCAAGTAAAGAAATGTGCATGTGGCCATGTGTGCACCTGCGGCCTCAGCACAGTGGAGGACAGAGCCAGGAGGACTGGTTGCTGGGGCTTGCGGACTGCCAGCCCAGCTCCAGGCTCACTGAGAGTCCTCAACAGAAGCATGAGGGTTATTGAGCAAACATAGCATGTCCGGTGTCATCTCACTACCTGTACACTGGTGAGTGCCTCTGTACAGCTATATAACCTGTATATACACACTCACACATACACTCTCACCATACACACACACACAGTCACACACACTCTCAACACCACCCCCACTAACACACATCCTCACCATACATAGACTAACCCAAGTACACTCACTACACATGCGCATACATGACCTAGACCTCTAACACTCATCATGGCACACACAGCCCACACCATACACACACTCACACATACATACACAACACACATAACACCACATACATACACGCACACTCACACAAACATACCACGCCACACACACACACAAAATCACACATACTCTTACCACCCCCAACACACTCATACATATTTTCACCATACACATACACTCACACAAATAGGGAGCACACCACACACACACACACTCACATACACACACACTCATACACACTCACACACACCACACCACACACATACTTTCACCACACACACATACACACTCACATACACATTCTCACCATACAGTCACACACACACATGCACAACCAGACTCACACACATTCTCACCATAAATATGAACACTCACCACACATGTACACACACACACACACACACACACACACACACATATTCACATAAACCTGCACACACACATGCAACACTCGCCACACACATTCTCACCACACACACACACTCACGCACATTCAAATTCTCACCACACACATACTTGGGTGCACGCACATACACCACACACTCACCTCACACTCACAAACATAAACACACAAAACCCTTTATTATTTCATTGGGCTTTTTGTTAAGCTGGGTGTGTAAACCTTCACAATCTGATTGCCTTAGTACACCCTACTCAGTGCTGGGGAAATATGAAGGCCCTGGTAGATGGCCATGCACAAGTCAGGCCTTAGCTGTGTTTGCTATTCAGGGGGTCATCTCAAACGCCAGGATTATGAGCACCGGAACATGAGAGTGATCTCAGACAGCTGGAGAGCCAGCCTATGTCATAGTGCTCTGAACTGCTTGACAGACTGTACCAGGGCATGCCCCTGCTCAGAGGCCCACCCTGTCTCAGCCAGGCCTGCTAAAAGTAGGTCTGCAGTCATTACCCTGCATCACCAGGTGGTGGTGCTAGAGAGTGAATTGGAATACAGCCTACAATACAGTGCTGCTTCCATCTCCAGCCCTGAGATGTTGGCCTCTGCCAATTTCTGGAACCAAAAAGAAGATATTTTCATGTTTATTTTATACAAGTCTGTTTCTGGCATTTATGTAATGACTCAGTGGGTAAAGTCACTTGCCACCAAGCCTGACTACCTGAGTTCAATACCCGGACTCCCACGTAAGCGAGGAGGGAACCGCTCTGTCTTTTGACCATGCACACACTGTGGCACATGGGCACAAGCATATGCACGCATGCAATCAACAGTTAAATGTCATAAGAGTTCAATCAGTCTTCTTGGTATAAGGATTCTGAGCAGAATCCTTTGCTGGTTTTGTTCTCTGAGAGCACAAGTTGGGCGATGAGGAGCACCGGGTAGTCTCTTAACTGCTCTGGACCTGGCTCCTAATAGTTTATGAGAAAACTCTTCAGTTAGGTCTAATCTCATTCCTGCTAGTGGCAAAAAGAGCCTGTGACAAAGGAAATGTGGGGAGACAGAAAGGGAAGAGGGTGGCAGATGTAGCCATTGGAAGGAACTATGAAACAGGGAAATGGGATCACAGAGTGTTAACACGGGCCATGGGGGACCTAGGTGTGAGGGTGGCAGGGGACTGCACTGTGTGGGTAGAAGATCAGGCCAGTCAGCTGCGCTGGGGCTCCCTGAACCACACGGAGCTGCACTTGGGTAACAATGCCTTCCCCAAACCAGGCAAGGGCTACATCTCCAGAAAGCAGGATATGAAGCAGGCACACATTCCAGGCAGCAGACCCATAGCCCCAGGCTGACATCAGTATCCTGCTTTGCATCAGAGTGGAAACCACGCCTTCCTGTGGCCTCCTGCACCTCCACTGTGCTCAATGAGCTGTGGCCCTCCACCCCTGGCTCTGAAGTTCCAACTACGCCCATCCTGTGCTCCTGCCTGGGAGCCCTTGCCTGAGACTCCTCCTGCCTAGCCTTGTTCCTCTGTTTTATTCATTTCGTTGGCACCTTCAGGTATCTTTCTACTTAAAACCGGAACTCACTGACCTGTTTTCATCCTTCCTAGGTGTAAACAGTGCACATTTTACTTATGGCGGCTCTTCAGCCTCCTGGCTTCCAGGACCATGGGAAGCCAAAGGTTTCCCTTGTGATTGGTCTCGCCCAGGGCAGCATCTAGCACACATGGCCTTCAGAGCATATTTGTGAGACCACAGATGAGTCAGTCCCTTGCTACTCAGAGCCCATGTCTCTGACAGGAGCTCCAAGGAGGCCTCAGTCTCAAGCCTGGAGAACCACACAGTACGATCAAGGCAGTCAGGGACTCCTGCCTGGCAGCCGTGCCTGCGTGTGAGTGCGTGCTTTTGTCACCTAGCTAACGTGTAAGAATGAGCATATGGCTGCCGACGAAGTGATGGCTAAGCCAACTGCCACTGAGACTCCTAAAATGTCAAAAATAGAGGCCAAGAGGACAATGTGTCTCTACTGGAAATAGCAGTCCAATGTGGGAGCCGGGGGGCAAGACCGTGGTGGACTTTGAAGCTAAAGAAAGGCCATATTGCTAATGAGCACTCACAGGAACGGGTGTGTTGTCTTCTTGTCTCTGGAGCCCTGCCCTGTACCTCTCGCCTCACCACCTCCCTGGGGATCGGTGTGGTAACCAGATGCATACCTTGAATGTTGCCCTGCAACTGTTAAGTGTATATATAGCATCTCACGGTTTAATTGGGGCATCTTGGGTAAACAACATACAGAGGATAGATAAGGCCTGTCTCCTGGCAGTGATGTTCAGGTGTGCAGTTCTCAGAGACAGGCCTTCATACGTGTCTTATTCAATCCTTCCCCAACCTTGGAGGAGGCATGGCCTAGGGAGATGCAGTGGCTTCTCAGTAGCAGGAGGGTTTTCTTTTAGTCCTTCTCTGCCCTCTGTCCATTTCTCTGGGGCACCACAGCAGCAGCAGCAGGCCCCACCACTTCCTGCCTGTTCCTCCCAGGCTTGTCACAAGCCTGCTTGAACTGTGTCACTGTGACCTCCCAGTCTGAATAGAAAACAATGTGGTCTGACCAACAACCACATAAAAAGGAAACAGAACCTACATCTGGCCAGGTTCGTGCGGAAAGCCAGAGATGACTGCCAGAGCATTGGAGGCCATGACCTCATGAAGTCTTGGTACCCGTGAGGCTTGAGGTGGGTTACTGAGATGCCCCTGCCAAAACATTTGGCTAGCAGATCTTGACTTGGTCCCTTTGAATTCTTTCTCTGTTTGGAATCTGTCCCTCTTGTCTCCTCTGAGATGAAGGCTGCCAGCCCTACTCAGGTAGCAAGTGGCACCAGAACATTCATTCAATAAACACAACCATTTGTTAAACACCCTTTGAGTCCAATTAAATGTGCATGTGCTAAGACCTCTGAGAGTGTCTGCTAAGTAACTCTGTGGGTCATAGGTCTCTCAGGATTGTGAAAGTTGCTTCTCGTTCTTGGGGGTTTTTGTTGGCCGTGAGAATATGAATTTGAAACACAAAGCCCTCCCCAGGGTTCTGTTGGTACATGGCAGGAAGTGTATGCCTTTTGTATTCCATGGAGCTACTTAACACCTCCCTGTTGCCAATTAGGCCAGAGACAGTGCTGTGATTTTTTTTTTTATCATAAAGTGGACAAAGCAAAGGGATCCCATATTCCAGCACTTTTCTTACTCTGACCCTAAGTAGTTGTTACACGTAGGCCTTGTTGTTCGAAGGTCTACATGACTCGATTTAGTGTTGGTAAGCCACTGAGTCATAACTCCGTTAAAACTAAAAGAAGATGCAGTGCCCAAATGAGAGTAACCTGCTAGCAATAGTGTGTATTCTGATGCCGTTAGCCAAAGGAATCCAAGAGGCCACGTGGAGTTGGGCGGGGTGTTCTCAAACAGGCATCTTATCCAACTGGAAGCATTCTGACATGTAAAACCAGCTCTTTCTCTCACCCTCATGCACACGGAGGGACTTCTCCTGAGGACGCAGGGTGCTGAATGGGCTGTACGTCTCAGACTTCTAGTAGGACACGAACCACTTTAGCTATTGTCATGACTTTAAACGGCATGACTAGGTTAGCCATGCACTCCTGTGCCTGTGTAGGAGTTTTGCTAAGCCTGGAATGTTAAGTGAGCATCAGGCCCTGCCCTTGCAAAACGCGGGCCAACACACTCTGAGGGCAGTGCTGCTGCAGTGAAGTGGGCTGACCATACCCTCCTGGTGGGTAGGTTTGTAATCCTCCCCCAACACTGTAAAGTTCTCAGAGGATGCAGTCCTGCTGCAGAACTGAAAAAGAAGGAACTCAGGGTGATCTAGAGTATATTATTGGTCATAGCATGCAGCAGGCCGATTAATGTTCTAGTCTAAATTCTAAGATCCAGCATAAATGAATCTCTAGAGGCCACGTGGGCCCATGCAGCATCAGACCAGAACACTAAAGAGGTTGAGTTCCTTACACCAAAACCAAATTTTGGATCCTTCAATATATTAAACACTTCTATGGGATATCATCAGTACTGATTTGTGCAGGTTGAAGAATGTTCAAAATGCCCTGGGGACTTGTGAAGAGTCACATATAGGTTTCACACATGGACCCTCATTGAGCTCCTAACCCATCAGGAAAATGCCACTGGTTTAATAGAAGAAGCTTAAGTATACCCTGCGGTCACACCTGACTCTACTGGAGATGTCTAAGCCACATCATGAGGTCCCAGAGCAAGCAGCATCCAGCAGAAGTGACATGCTGAGATGGGCTATGTGCACCAAGAGGCAAGGTGTGGCCCTAACAGTGGAGACTGGACTGTGGTGCTGATGCAACCAGATAGGTCACAGCCAAGGAAGAAACAATGAACATGTTACAACTTACAACTCTTTTCTTGAGCGGAAGGATGATTTTTCTGACTAAAGGGAAGAAAAAAAAAAGTGAACAAATTGAATTATCATGCTTCGAGGAGTACTTGAAAATGTGCCCCAGGCCAACTCGCTGGGAGCTGCGCGATGTCCACTGTGTCATCTAAGAAAAAAGAAACCACAGACTGTAGCAGGAAACCAGAACTTGACAGAATCCATCCCGATTTCCTTCTCCGCGGAAGATCTGTAAGAACCTCGTGAGCACTCACAGCGCCCTGAGAGGGCAGGAGCCCCCGTGTCTCATGACAGCCCCGAGGCCCGTGACTGAGAGCCCACTTACACTCTGTCTCTGCAGCAGCTCTGGAAAGCAATGCCCAGAACATTCCCATAAATGTCACAAGCTCCCAACGAGTTTTCTGAGCCGGATCTAACATAGTGCTCGTCCCAACCTTTGGGTGCGAGCATTTAAAAGAATACATCATTAGGATGCCAAATAAGAAAAAGCACCTTGAAATTTTTCCAAACGCCGTTCAGATGGGAGTCGTCTGCTTTTTACGCGTGACCGGCATGTGGCCTGAAGGTCACTCTTGTCCTTGACAGACAACTCCTCTGTCACTCTTCTCTATGATTCCAGCTGGGGCCTTGGGCTCCTTCTTGATTTAGGGCTCCAGGTATGCTATAGTGGGCGAGCAGGAAAATCTAGGCCACAGGCTTGAATGGCACTTGGCTTTTGGAGGCTTAGGATGGAATAGCATAAGACACGGTGGAAAAGGGAGTCTGTCCATCCTGCATCCATTTTTGAGGGAGGGTCTCATGTGGCTCAGGCTGGCCTTGAAGTTCTGAGCATTCTGCCTCTCCCTCCCTATTCTGAGATTACAGGCATGCACCATGGCACCCAGTCATGTGACGCTAATGTTCAAATCACGAGTCATGCACATTAGGGACCAGGCCACCAATGGAGTCGCTCCCCCAACCCCAGAAAAAGAAATGTTTGAATCACATCATTTTCTTTTTGTAAAATTGCTACCACTAACTGAAGGCTTACTCTGTCCCAAGTCCTATAGTCTGAGTCTAAACTGTCCAAACTTACTTTATCCTCAACATAACTCAGTGCAGGAGATGGTGTTAATTTTCCATCCATATAAATGAAAATATAAGAAAATTGTGAGGAATGCACAGCCAGAAGTTTCTAGAGCTGGGATTCGAACCCACACATTCTGTCTTTTGGGAACTGCATTATGAACTGTTAGGCTGAGCAGATTGTAGAAGAGGTAGATGACAAAGACTAGAAAGGGGGATAAAATTATTGAAACAACAAAAGCTAAAGTGAGAGGACAAGTGAGAAGAGGAAGGGCTGGAGAAATGGCTCAGAGGTTAAGAGCACTGGCCTGCTCTTCCAAAGGTCCTGAGTTCAATTCCCAGCATCCACAGGGTGGCTCACACCCATCTATAATGAGATCTGGTGCCCTCTACTGGTCTGCAGGTGTACATGCAGGCAAAACGCTGTATTCATAATAATAAATAAATAAGTCTTTTTAAAAAAAGCTGTCACAGACAGCTTTGATTTGAAAATGTCTTTGATCACATACACGTGTCTGTATAAGTGGGCAGTATCGTTATTTATTATATACCGTGGCAGATTATATACATGGGCATATGCACCCTTCTACATGTTAACAAATTATACCAGCAAAGTGGACACAAGTGAACCTTTTTTAAGATACAAGGAAACACTCTAAAAGTTGACCTTTTCCAATTATTCTAGTGGAAGTCCACCTTCTGAAGAAAAGAGGAGGGTAAATGTCAGACAGAAAAACACTGACTACTGAAAAGGTTAAGGCACAGCAAGGCATTTCGGCACTGCTTCAGCCCAACACATGGTAATAAGGAGCTTAATTTATTCTGATTAAAAATTTTTTCTTGTGGCGATATGAGAGTCTATTTTCATGGACAACAATTAGGAGCAAAATGCCAGGTACTGAAGTCCAAGATTTACTTCCTGAATGTCAGTGTCAAGGTTCTCTCCTGGGATTTAGAAAAAAACCACCCATGATGCTCTTGTGTTTCCTAAAGGGCACGTCCACCCACCCATCTCTGTACACACTCCCTACAACTTGTCACTAGGCAAGCATAGCCCTTGCTGCCAGGTGGGCGTGTGAGAACAAAAAGATTCCTTATGTACCCATGACCGTGGTCTGAATGTTTTTGTCTGCCTTCCAGATCCACATGTTAAAATCCAAACCACAGGGTGAACATGTCTGGAGAGGTAACTGATGGTCTATATGGATCATCAACTTGATCAATTCCAGATTGCCCTATGACACATCTCTGGCTTTACTGTACTGGAGTATCACAGCCACACAGTAAGAGTGGACGGCATCATTTCATGTGCTGGTATCCTAGCCTAAGAGATAGAGCAGAGCACTGCCACTGATCTTACTCTGCTGTGGATGGAAAAGTGGTCAGCTGCCTCACACTCCTGCCACCGCGAGACAGTGAGCACGGATGCACTTTGCCTTCTTGTGTTTGGCAGAGCATCAAGAAAAGAAACGAAATCAGAGCCTTTGGGAAGTATTAGTGCAAGGGTTGGTGCCTCATGGATGGGGTTGGGGAGATTTTGAAAGAGATCCCCCAAAGAACTGCATGGCCCCATCTACCTACTGTGTAAGGATACAGTGAGAAGGGGGCATTCATACAGCAGGAAACAGCCTCACCCCACACTTACTCCTCTCCAGAGTGTGGAAAATACATCTGCTGTTTACAAGCTGTTCTCCTTAACAACATTGTTTAATGGCAGTCCAAACAGACTAAGATACACCTTTCTCCTGTTGCATCCCATGTAGAACTATAATTACTTATGATATGTTATTGCTAATATTTGACCTCTTCCCTTTGCCATCAAACAGGATGGCCCCCAATATGCCATCTTCAAAAGAATTTGAAAAATATTAATCACCCTATCTATAATCCACTCACTGTAATTATTCATAAAATGGCATAATATTTAAAGAGAAAAATCACACTGATGGGTAGCATATACTTAGTTATACGAAAATCTCTGAAAATGCTGATTCCAAAGTGAGAGTCAATTTTGCAGGTATTATGACCAACCTCATCCTGAGGACATGTGTGTGGCTCTTCAGAGGCCATTCTGCTGGGATCTGGAACTAAAATAAAGTGCGGAATTGACGATGATAAGGTTGAAATAGCTATACTGGATAAAGCATGTACTGCTTTTGAAGATTATATGCAGTCCCTGGATATGGCTGTTTGTAACAAAATCTAAAATCTGTCTGCAAATCAGTGCACATAAATCTAAGCTTGAAAGATTTGAAAAATTAAAAACTGGTATCTGGAAGGTTCTGTAAGTACAAATATGGGATAAAGGGAAAAAGTCAAGTAATCATTTGAATGATTACACACACACACACACACACACACACACACACACACACACACACACACACACACTGTGCATTTGTCTTAATCCCAGTTTTTCACCACACCACAAGAGAAAGTTAAGGACTCCAACTATGAATCTCGTTAACCATTTACCTATATTTTTTCCATGACAGTCTTCTTTTAATCAGACTGACAAAAATATGGGTTTAATTATTCTTTGAATCTTTATTTCTGAATGCTCAGGTGCCACAGAAGGTTAGTATCTGCATGTTGGTTTGTTGTCTGGCCATGTTTTGTTACGGGAGATTCCATAATAAACAAGTGTGAGTAACAAGAAGACAGCCTTCTCCCCTGTGCTAGACCCACTTGAAATCAGGTATTTTGCTGGTTTTAACCTTCCTTGTCAGAGGCTGTTGTCTGTCTCAGTACTGAACACACAAGGAGACCTGCAGCACAGGGTACATCCCATAGTTTCTTATCACGAGATTAAATGCAGTATGAGACCACACCTCCAGCCAATGCAGACTACTCATAAAGGGGAGGAAAGTGTATGTTTCACTCCTGGCCATGTCACCTCTATTTGCAAGTTGTTTATACTCTGAGGACTTGGGTTTTTTTTTTCCTTGTTGCTGAAATAAGTGTATGGTTTTTATAAGCATGAAGGTTGAGTCAATTCGATAATGGATGTTTTGGGAATATTGTCAAACACACACAATCTTGAATCGTCTTGAAAGAGAGTCTCAGACAGGGATTGCCTAGATCAGACTAGCCTATGGGCATTTCTATGAGAGATTTCCTTATGTTTATGTTTATGAATGAATTATGTTTATGAATGTGAGTGGCACCGTTCTTGAGTTGGGGTTCCAGGCTGTGCAATCAGAGGAAGCAAGCTGAGTAAGAAGCAGGCACACACGTCTTCCTGCTTTTGACCATGCATGGGACATGACCAGCTGTGCCAAGTTCCTGCAGCTCTGACTTTCCTGCTGTGATGGACCATAACCTGGATTTCTGTACCTAGTGCCTGAGCTAGTTTCCTGTGACGAGACATGTGACAAGAAGCAACTCCATGCAGAAGGATTTATTTCAGCTCATGGCTTGAGGGATTGTAATTCCTTTATGGCAAGAACCTCACACTGGCAGGTGGCGTCTTGCTGGCCCCGTCTGTGCCTGGCCCCTTCACGTGACCTCTGACAGGAACAAGACATAGAGAACACCAGGAAGGACAGACCGATAAAGTTTGTACCCTGCCTTCCAGTGGCTCACTTTCTCCAGCGAGGTCTCATCACCCAGAGGTGCTGCAGCATCCCACAATAGTGTACCACTTTAGTGGCCCACGTGTTCAAGCAATCCAGCCTGTGGGGGGGACATTTCACATCTAGTGAAATCGTCCTCAATTTGTGTCATTTCTCAGATTCAGCCAGGAAATGATGAGTCAAATCTTGTGTGCACACACAACAGCTTTTGATCTGGACCCCGGCAGTCAACCTTCTGGGAGGAGCTTTGTAAAGAGAGGGCAGGGCTAGGCAGAGGGAATAGCTGTTGGGCACAATGGCAAACTTCACCAGTCACTCCTCCATGTGCTGCCCAGGCCTGAAGGAGGAAAGAGCAACTGGGATAGGTATAACATTTCAACTTTATCTTCTCAAGTCATGATGCCTGTCTTCAATTACTTGTGTTCATAAAAGCCAGTGATGCGGAGATGGCTGTCATGCTTAGTGTCAGTGTTCAGCAATATGCTGTAATGACACTGCTGTTGGAGTCAGTGTTCCAATCCAGCTGCCCTCTGATGAACATGATGACCTCGGGACATTCATTCTTAATCATGCAACAGGACGTGGTTAGAGAGTACTGCCTTTCATTGGGGACCCACAGCTAGGCCGACCTTCTTTTGGGGGATCCATAGCCATGCTGCCCTTCTCCTGGGGATGCACAGCCATGTTGCCCTTCTCCTGGGGATCCCAGCCACATTGCCCTTCTCCTCAGCACTCACAGCCATGCCGACTTTCTTCTGGGGACCCGCAACTATGTCGCCCTTCTAGGGACCCATAACCATACTGCCCTTCTCCTGGGCACCCGCAGCCATGCAGTCCTTCTCCTGGGAACCCACAACCATATTGCCCTTCTCTGTGGTAGAGACCCCTGGAGTCAGGGTCAGTCATTGCTCCATAGTGCATGGCATGAAAGCCCACACAGCGTGATACACAAATGGATGTGGGATTTTTTTTTTAACTTGCAGACACAGCAGTTGATATGACGTTGTTTTTTGGTTTTGGTTTTTCAAAATATCCAATTAAATATTGTCACACAGTGTTTGAAGATGGATCTCCACTATCAATGTAATTTTATCTATCAGAAATAAACACCAATATAAAAAATATTGTCCTTATATCACTGAATATGAGTTTTCAGCTTCGTGTTCTAAGTTGGTTCTACAGATATCCTTAGATTCGGCCGTATTTGGCACTGAACAGGTTTTTTGTTCTCTCCACCTTTCAGGGAACTTAGAGACGTGCTTCCACTGAACTTAAAGCCGCAGTTCTCTTAATGGCAGGCATCACCAGAAGCGAGTCTCTGGGTAAAATGGCAACCTTCCTTGTGGTTTCTAGTTATTTAAGATACTGGATCACAGCATCAATAAATGTAACAATCACCACCAGTTAGTGAACGTAAACAAACACACAAGTCTTGTTTACATACTTGGGGACGAAGGAGAGCATGCTGGGGGTAACAAGCGAGTCTTTGCACATGCCCACACAGCTGCTTATGGTCAAAGGCTGAAAGTGTGAGTTTGTCTGTCAATGCCCTCACAAATGGCACAGAATTATTCTGCCACTGAACCAAAGAATTGCAGTGTTTGGGACTTTGGCACTACTATAACAAAAACATTCTTATTGAATATTAACTTTTAGTCATGACTTAAAAAGTCATAATAAAGGGCTTTTAAATGTTCACATTAGCTACAAAAGAAGGCAAACATATTGTACATGTGTATGCACATAGAAATTCACATAAATGTGCACACACACACATACACACACACACAACTGGACCATGTTTCCTAGCTGAGAAAACATGTTTTCATTGCTAAGTATAATGTTTCTAAACAGGAGGACAGAAAACTGAACACAGGCATAAGTTTATCTTGGTCTTGATTTTTGGACTTGGCCTCATGTAGCCCCGTGAATCCCACTGTGTCTCTATGACTGGTCTTGAATTATAAACCTTCCACATTTTGCAAAGTGCTGATATGACAGGCTCTGCCACCACACAGGGATCTAAACTCATCTGGAAAAGGGCATTCAGCTTCCATTATAGTAAGTAGCCGGATGGTGGTTATAGCCCTCTTTAAATAATTTTCTTCCACAGGCCAGGGTTGGAAGTCCCTACCAGGGGAAAGAAGCCACCTGGGCTGACTTTTGTAAGGAGAACCACCCCGGAGCAGCATAAACAGGTCCTCTGCCTACTGAGACCCATTCCCAAGCAAACATCAGTGCAAGAGTCACCTCCTCACTCCCCGCTACAAAGAAATCTGTCCAGAAAACAAATTCCAAGGAACTGAGAAGACTTTTCAACATTTCTGCAATATTTAGCCTCAACAATGCAATTTAATCACAAAAAAGTTGACATTTGGACTCGCGGTGATCCAAGTTATCAGTTAACATACTTTTTATCATCAACACTTAAAAAAATAAATCAGATAATAATATGGCTTCAAGTGCAGAAATAAATATGCATTTCTGAGGGGCCTTGCATTATCTCTGGCTTTCCTCCTGTTTCGGCTCTAAGGACAGTCTCTCCCCGAGTTTTCTAATAAGTTCTGCTAGGTCTTCTGTGTTCTGTGACTTTTCTTCCAGGAGTTCATACCGGAGACTTGAGATGTCTTGCTTAATTTCCTTCAGTTCCCCTGTGAAGTGGAAGTATAAAAAGAAGTTAGCTGTGAATACAAAATGCAAACCAGTGATTTTAGGTTAGGAAAAGGACAGCCCCGGCAGTGTTCTGAATCTTTTTAAAGTAGATAGCTTCCCAGTCATAGAAGGTTTCTATTTTCTCAGGGAAGAAAAGTAATTATAGAAAAAATTTAATTGTCTGGAGGCTGTTGCAGAGTTGGGGTAGCAGGTTTTCACCTTTCCATGCACTCCATCAAAACCCCATAAATATGAGAATGTTTCTTCTAGCCTAGGCCATCTGTAGACAAAACTTGCTCCCTGTTATTTTGGGCCATTGATGGTTGTGCTCACAGAAAGTATTGATTGTTGCCATGATGAGACCTAGAATCATCATGGAGACTAAGTAGCATCTGGAGCACTGTGAGGGACTTGGGACAAGACACAGGAAGCAGCAGCTCAGCTCCCTGGCAGCTCAGTTCCCTGGGCAACGGTCCCAGCAGAATCAAAGGGGGAAAGTGAGTTGAGCACAGCTGCTCACCTCTTTCTGCTTCTTGACAGCAGACACAGTATAACAGTTGCCTCCAGTTCCTGCAACAGCATGGTGGGCTGACCTCTCGGACAGCAGCACAGGACTAACCTTCCCCCTTCCTTAAATTGCTTTGTCAGGTGTGTTGTCACAGCAGTGGGAAAAGCCACTAATAAGGTGGAGGGAGGTTGTTCTGTATGCCCTCCTGAGGCTCGCCCACCATGCCCATCTCTCTCTCACCTCTGCATCAACACGCAGCCCGCTCACACAGAAAAACTTCATCCTTACAGTCAACTCACCTTCATTCACCTCATCACTCTCCTTATCAATTTGTGCCTGCAAGACGTATCTTTTAATGAGTCTCTTCATGATTTTCTAGGCAAGACAAGAAGAAAGCCATTTCAGCGTTATGTTCATGCAGACCTCTCATTTGGACTATGTTTCTGGTCTATCTGTCTTTAGAAGTGATGGCTATCGAATCTCAGGGAAGATTTAGCTCACAGGAAGTATATATTTCCATATTTTATTTTTCTTATGAAAGCAACTGTCACATTACTTGGGCTAATGGCTCTAAAGTTAGTCCTCAAAAAGAGCTTGATGTTGGAGCAAACATTTAATTCTTTGTGTCTCTTCTTGTCTTATTTAATAGAGCACAGACTTCCTGTGAGACACATTAAAGACTCGTGCAGAACTCTTTGAGGAAGTGAGGAGTCAAACAATGTCCAGCCCCCATGCTACCAAGAACTGTAGCCCTTTTTGTTGTGTAGTTACTTTAGCAATCACCAAATTCAATGCATAAAGCTTCTCCAGTCCCTGGGCTTATGTAACTATAAATATAAAATGCAAATTAGTAGACACAATTGTACAGGAAGCTCTTACATTACTAACCCAAATCTCTTACTACTTAAAACCCAAATTAAAAGGTAAGTAATACACTTCTGTGCTAAAGAAGGTCACACGAAAGGAAACTTTAAGTGTCCATTAATAGTGAATTTTTAACTGAATATCATTTATTTAAATAAGAAATAAATCCATTGATAGTCATAAGAATATAGGTCACAGTGAAAGCACACACTATAGAACTGTTACAACTTACTATTAATTCATCTGTAACATGCTATATATTACATACATAAAATTGTACATGTACATACACATATACAACCAGCTGATAGAATTTTCACAAGGAATCTATCATTATTTCACATTTTTTCACTAAAAAATGTTAAGCAAACTTTTCTCTTTGGAACTATTCTTAAAGATTTTTATTTTAAATTGTGTATGTGTATCTGTGCGCAGGTATATGCACAAGAGTGTAGGTGCCCTGGGATGTCCACAGGGGCCAATCTGATGTCCTGGAGCTAAAGTTGCAGGCGGTTGTGAGCTGCAATGTGGGTGACGGGAACTAAACTTGGGTCCTCTATAACAACAGCAAGTGCTCCTAAGTTGAACCATTCTCTCTTCCTTTGTAAGGTTAGCCTTTTCCAACGAATCTAGGCTCTGAGCTCCATGATTATCTATTTACATATTCCCCACGTAGAAAGTACTCCATAAGCACTTGTTGAGTGGCTGCAACCTTCGATGCTGAAAAAAAAAATCTTGATATTTCATTTTAACAAAGTTCAGAACCTGACCTTAACAAACAGCAAGGTTTATATCTTTTTTGTTTGTTTGTTTTTGTTTTTCGAGACAGGGTTTCTCTGTGCAGCCTTGTCTGTCCAGGATCTCCTTTGGTAGACCAATTGGCCTTGAAATCACAGAGATCTATCTGCCTCTGCCTCCCGAGTGCTGGGGTTACAGGTGTGTGTCACCACAGACCAGCACTAGCGTTGTATGTGCTTACCTGATATTGTCGTGGAGGGTTACTGAAACTGTTTAAATGGAAATCTTCTGAGCTCCGTATACTTGATTGTTTGTTCTGTGCCAGCTACAAAAACAATTAGAAAGTCATGTTTAATTTGTATTGTTAAGTAATGTGTGAGAGATTATTCGCTACATGTGTGAACTAGTAATCTGGTGCATTTGTCTTAATTTCAAAATACTCTGTCTTGTATAAGAAGTGGTCCTGCACGTGTGGTCAACCCCTCTGTTGCTACTGGAGATTGTGTGTGGAGCCTCTCAGATTTTGTGGCTCTCATAACACTCTTCTGGGTCATTTCCGACATCACCTCTCAACAGGTAAATGTGTGGTGCAAGGGGACTTTGTGGTGATGGCATCAACAGTCTGTTGGTGAGAAGATATCCATTGTCTGATTGCCAAACCTACACCTGCCCTAGAGCCTCACCAGAACACCACTGGGCCTCACCAAACATGGGGGCTTTAGTTAACCCATCTCAATTTGGAGATCTAGACAGTGTCCCCTTTCACTTGTACTCTTCTCTAATATTCCATTGTGGCAGGACTTTTTAAGAAATCGGTAATACACAATAAATGTGGTAACTAACCACATTAGCATGCTCTGAAGCTGGCTGAGAACTCTTCGATGCATTTTTTTTCTAGACAAAAAACTGATTTTTATCAATTAACATATGGAATTGGGCAAAACAGAATACCTCTAAATCTGTATATCTTGAGGACAAACCATTTCTGAACAGAATAAAACCTCTCCAACTCTCTGTGAAGCTATTCATGGTCTACATTCCCTGAGGACATTACAGTGCCTGCTGGGAAAGCTCCTTGCTTTAAGCACCATGCAATGACTCCAATGTGCTGTATTAACCCAGCATAGAAATTCTTATCTAATTTGTATTGTCAATAATGTGTGAGACTATTAGTTACATGTGTGACCTAAGAGTCTGCGGTATGTAAGTGAGTGCATCTGTACATATGGACCCATTTTGACTTGCATGCCCTGTTAAATAACATGTCCACACATGTATCCATGGGACAAACATGCACCCAGGGCCTTTTTCATGGAGGGAGCTGTGTCAGACTGCAGATATCGAAAGAAGACTAAATTTCCATGGCCCAGAAAAATGCCATCCATAGGCAGAGGAGCACAGCAACGCTGGGGAGGCTCATGCAGACAGTGTGCAAACTTGAAAGCAGCACTTTTTCTCCTTTTCGTTCACCTCTTTTGAAAATGTCAGTAAAAGATCCACATATTAATTTATGTTGACTTTTAGAATCACTAACACCTAGTGCTAGCATTTATCAAATTAAGCAAGAATATGCAGTAAGGATGACTGAAAAGAAGATCTATGGGGACCTAAAGACAGGTCCTAACGTGGCTCTGTCTCTAACCTTCATTCCTCATGGATCCCCGGCAAGGCGCTGAGCCTTGCTACCATCCATTTTGATAATGAAGGCTGTAGTCTACTTGATGCCCACTCCCTCCCTAACTTATGAAGTCAGAAGATGACAGGAAGCCCCAGCACACCGAGTACACCGTCTATCATTTTAGATCACACTGGGAAAGGTGATTTCTAAAGTGTGATTTTCCCCTGAAAGCAGCTTTGTTTAAGGAGCTCAGCTTCAAGCCACGCATACCCTCCTACCACCCAAGTTATGACACAGCACGGGGCAGGAAAGGCTTATAATCCAAGGCGAGGCTCTAGATAAAAGGCAACTGCATGGCTCATGCCTTTGGCTTGCTGACTGCTTCCTGAGCTCAATGTCACTATCTTTCTTGTCTTAAAGACCCCAGTACAGCAAATGGAGAGGTGGAAATCAGAAAGCAATGTGAAAACTTCTTTGTATTGGAACCTTCGAGAGTAAGAAACTATGGTTCTTCATACTCAGACATGTAAAACCTCTCTGTGAAAGCAGTTTCCCAGCACATCAGGCCTGAGGACACACAGTCTTTTCTTTTAGCCCGATACTTTGTGACTGCCACACAGGTCATCTCTTGCTTGCTTTCCATTGTGTTTGCCATCCCATCCCCTAAACCTTTCCTTCTTTGTGCTCCTTAAAGCACAAGCTCTTTAGAAGAACCTTTCCCTGCCCAGCTCATGAGAAGACAAGTCCTGAACTGCTCAGGCCTTCTGTTTTCTCTGTAGTCCCTGTCAGTGCCAGCAAGGATGCTCACGCTGGCTCGGTTGCACAGCTATTGTCTTTATGTGTCTAGTCTTGGCAGAGGCTTAATCCAGGGTTTCTTGTGATAGTACTAACATACAGCAGGCGCTCAATCGTTGCTGATTTGTGTAAGCAATGAAGTGGTGGGTGCTTTTCCATCACTGGTGGAACACACTGGGTTTATGTAGATTTTGTTAGGTTAGCATGCCCAGTAGGAGCTCTTAACTAGTTAATGGTAGCTTAGCTTCATGGTAGACATGTATTTGAAACACAGGGAATAGCTTTGAGGCACAGCAGATGTCTTACAGACTGTGACAGACTGGATACATCACAGAGATGGTAACAGCTCCAGGAAAGGCAGAGATGACACTCTGTTTGCTTTCTAAGGTGCTGATCTTGAGATCCAAGGACCAAAGCGTGTTCCCATGCTTCCTCACAAGTACATGCCCAGTGCGCACAGTCTTGATTTCTTGGTTATGACAGCATCGAAATTGACATCTTCATCTGGAAAATTCTTCAGTGTATGCAGAATCCTGTGCATTGCATAACGGTCAGCAGCATGCCTGGTTCCTAAGCCCTAGATGTTGACAGCAACCCCCTACCTCAGTACAACAACCCCAAAATCTCCAAATCAAGCACATCCTTGTGGAAGGTCAATGGAAGATCACTCCAACTAACAGACTGAATGGTTCATGAGCAAGCAGATATTAATTCATACCAATCATTTTGTGGCTCGTTCTGCTTTGAAGTACCAGGTTTGAGACATAAATATGTTATTTCAGAAAAATAGTATTATCATTTTCCAATACATCAAAGCAACCCAACAAACAGTTACTTTAAAATTGAATAAGGCAATGAAATAATGTATAAGAGGAAATGAACCCAATGTGCACAGAAACATTGTCACCACTTGGTGGCACAAACTCCTAGTTTATCATCTGGCCGGTGGCCGGCTGCCTAGAAAGCTGCAACAGCAGCATGTTTGCCCTTTCTCTCATACAAGGGAATTCAGTTGCCAATATGAAGAATATTTAAATGTTAGAGATGTAGGCCCAAAGGACTGGGTGCAAGCTTTCTTCTTGCTAATCTTAAATACGCATGCTGTCCCATTCAGAACAAAGCATGAACCACTCTTAAAAATAAAACTTAGCAACTTAACAGGGCACAGCAACGCATGACTATAGTCCCAGCACTCAGCAGGCAGAGACTGGGAGATCTCTGTGAGTTCCAGGCCAGCCTGGTGTACAGAGTGAGTCCAGGATAGCCAAGGCTGCACAGAGAAACCCTGTCTTGAAAACAGAAACAAGTTATGCATTTTTGGAAGATACGGGATAAACTTCATGAGGCTGCACATGCAAGTGCTGTACCATGAACTACACTCCAAGTCCATTTCTGCAGTCTATATGCCTTTTCTTTGTCATTTCCTGTTTGATATTAGCATGTTTTTATCCTACAGACTATAGAATCCGTGTGATAAACATTAAATAAAACTTGTATTTCTCATTCAGAGATGGAAGTAAGCTTGTGTCCTTGAAATGTCTTGCCTTTCTGAACATACAGAGCGTTCTGGAAGTATTCTTGTCACTGTAAGGATTAAATTACCAGCAGCTAGGGGAAAAGCAAGGAACTAAAAAGGTGGAGATGATGTGCTCAGGCATCACAAAATGCAATTGTGAGATGGAACACAGTGTGCACTGTTGGTAACCCTCCTGTCTTAGAACTAAGCAGCTGTGGGCTTGGATTTGAATTGTCACTTGTCCAAGACTGGAAGTTAGACAAAGTATTCCACTTCTCTGAGCTTAGAGACATAATGGAGGAAATAATATTGCAGAAGAAAACGTGTCTGGATTCTACAGCTTGGAATGGTTTGAAGCCAGTTCACACATGGTCTCATGTAGTTGATGTATGCTGGGGACACTCTGCAAACATTGCTTGTGATTGATGTGCCTAAGCCAATGACTAAGGCATTTACAGAACTACAGTGCGGTTCCCCCATCATCTCTTAAGGTCTTGTGTTTCTTTCCTTTTGGGCAGGTTCTTACCACATGGCTTTGGATTGCCTAGGATTCACTATGTCGACCACGTTGGTTTCGAGCAGCAATCCTCTCCTGCCTGAGCACTAGGATTCGAAGCATGAGCTACCATAACCAGCCTCCCCAGAGCGTTCATGCCTTGCTTCTTATATTATTTCATTTCTATTAGTCTTCCCTTGAGACTGTTGTAACTATAAGTAAGGAACCAGCCTGAGAGACTCATAAAATTTGTGCAAATTCTTAGCTGGAATGCAATGGGAAAATCAATATAATGATGATGAGTGCATGCTTGCGTGTGTGTGTGTGTGTGTGTGTGTGTGTGTGTGTGTGTGTGTGTGTGTGTACTGCTAAGCATAACCAACATATGCTAATGCTGGTGCCATTTCTCAATTAATGTATGCTGGCTTCCAAATGACATAATGATTTTCCATTATCATTACTGTTTTTTCCACTTACTAATTCACTTATTTCCAATTCTGTTTCCCAGATAGCCCCATTTTCGTTACTCAGCTGGACTGCTTTTGTTTTCTGTTTGTGCCCTTCTCTGGAAGTTGTAGGCCTAGTCTCATTTCTCTATCCCCACGTGACTATGAAGTGTGTGCTTGTGTTTAATCTTCCCTCTCCTGCAATAATAATTAAAATAACAAGTACCTGCTCTATTCTACTCCATCGCAGACATTATCATAAGCTCTTTATCTGCATTAACTGATTTGATGTTCTCTCTGCTCTCACTCTCGGGTACCAGTGTGCTTGCTGCCTACCTTCTCCAGATAGGGGAGGAGCTGTCAAGGTAGCGCTTCTAAGCATAACTCATATAGCCATTCACCACCGTGAGGAAATCCCTTGTAAGTATTCAGTTTTGCTCTGTGTTTTCAAAGTCTTCCTGCCATACCATCACCACAGCCAGGCGCAGGAAGCCTCTGCTGTGAGCAGATAATAAATGCTTGCGAGTTGTGAGCCACATACTATTTCTGCTGCATTCTTCCCTTGTTTTTTTCTATAATTCTTTACAGTATAAACACACACACACACACACACACACACACACACCATGAACTACATCAGTACAAACGAAATCAAGCTGATGAGCAACCATAGCTGAAAACAGTGCTTTGAGAGTCCCATCCACTGGCCCCTAACCAACACGCCAGCCTCTCCATAGAGAAAATGGACCTCGCGACTCTCTTGACAATCTTATTGATTTCCCTCTAAGTCTCCCCTGTCTGTGCCATTTTTAAATGCCTGGTGTCTCCAGGGAAAGAGAAATAGCACTCTGAGTGGCCAAACCCTGCCAATCCCCCACAACCCTGAACAACTGTCTTGTAGCTGCAGGTATTTTCATATCACCTTATACTATTACTCCCAGACTCCTTTGCGGTAACTAAAGCCGCAAGCTGCAGCAGGCCTCATGGGTTTCTGGGTGTGTCGTCCATGCATGCCTCATTCCTACCACCCTTCCTGCTTGGGATCCTGTTCCATGGAAGTTTTTCCCAAGACATTTCTAATATATATTCAAATATATAATATATCCTAGTATATTTCATATAAATTGCTTTGGAGTCTTTATATAAGGAGTAAATTGTACTTATCACTTCTTTTTATGTGTATGGGTGTTTTGCCTGCATGTATGTCTGTGAACCACAGGCCATGCCAGGTACCCATGGAGGCCCGAAGACTTCAGGTTGTGAGCCATATGGGTGCTGGGAATTGAACCCTGATCCTATGAAAGATTAGCCAATGCTCTTAGCCACTGAGCCATCTCTCCAGGAGGAGGATGTCCAAGTCTTCTTACTCTAGACCTTTCCATCAGGTCCTGGTTTAAAGTGGGAAATGGCTGGCAGACTCGTGGCTGAGATGGTAAGAAAGGAACCAGAGAGGCTTGAGACCATGATCACACAAACCCTGAGCATATACGTGTTTTGGTGTGGGGCATAAAATATTCAGTTAAAAACAGACAGCTGTGACCTCCCTCTTGGCCTTTTCTCTCCTTGGGGCAACTTCACAATGCGTGTATGGCCAAGTAGAACAACAGAAGTGCTTCTGGGATTCAGCTAGCCAGCCAGGCTTCTTTGTGACAGGAAGTAAAGCTGTCATCTGTGTTCATGACAAGAAAACTCTAAGAGAATCACAGCCACTCACCCTTAACAAGCTCCATCCACCATCTCACCGGGGCAGGTTAAATGAGAAAAGAAAATGAAAACAACTGCCCGTCCTTCACCCATCATGATTTGGGATTTTTATTATGTGCAGCAGAACACAATGCCTTCCTGACAAACTGCTGTCCTTAGTCATTTTGTTGAGCTTCTCTTTAGTGACTGTTGAAACCCTGTGACCTGTAACTAATGAGGAAGGGAGTAAATAGCCTTATCACTGAGGATTTGGTGTCTCCAATTTAGGAGGCTTGTGTGTCTTGAGATACCTGGCTCATTACGACCGGTACTGGCTACAACATCTGTTGAGTCCTCACGGCATCTTTGTAAACAGCTTCTTGCTGCCTGACAGACACCACTAGCTGTGTGTGCTCTAGTGTTGTTAACACTTACCTGCCGGAAGAGTGCCTCCTTCCTCTCACTAGCCTTGTGCCTCACTACCAGTCAGTACCCACACAGTCATGGTTAACATGTTGCTTACAGCCGGGATGGTGGCGCACGCCTTTAATCCCAGCAGTTGGAAGGCAGAGGCAGGTAGATCTTTGTGAGTTCGAGGCCAACGTGGTCTACAAAGTGAGTCCAGGACAGCCAAGGTTACACAGAGAAACCCTGTCTCGAAAATAACAAACAAACAAACAAAACAAAACAAAAATATTGCTTACACATGCGCTGATTTCCCTTTGTAAAAGAACATAGGTGCCTTCTCGCTTCTCATTTGCAAAGGCTTTGAAAGTTGTTATAATAGTTGCCAATAGAATTAATGTGTGTGTCTGTTAATGTGCGTTGGTATTTTGCCCACTTGCATGGCTATGCATACCCATTGCCTGTGGAAGCAAGAAGAAGGCACTGGATTCCCTGGTACTGGAGTTGCAGAAGATCGTGAGCCACCATGTGGATGTTGAGGCTTAAAACCTATTTCTATGGAAGAGCAGCCAATGCGCTTAACCACTGAGCCATCTCTCCAGCCACTGCTGCCCATCCCTGAACTGTGCTTCCAGACACTGCCTTTTTTTTTTTCTCTGACAAGATAACTTTAATCCTGGGCAACCTAGGTGTGCCTTCTTATTTTCAAGTGTTATCTTACCTGATTTCTGTCAAGTGAAAATTTTGATAGATCTTCATGACTTCCCAAGATTTCAAATTTCTTTTCTTCATTTCTCTTTTAAAGACAGATATTAAAATGAGTGCAGCAGTGTGGTCAATGGTTATTCTTCATCCCATATTCCAAAGTCTACCTGTTCTAATTCCCCACTAAGTTTCAATGATAGAAACACAATCTTTAATTTTTTTTTAAGTCTTCCTTATGGCAAGTTCTTGGACATTTATTTAAACAGTAATTTTCTCATGTTACAAATTTAATCAAACCTGACAACTATATACTTAATTAAATCGAATAAAGAGAGTTTTTTTTCCACTTAACCCACTGACTCCTCTGGTCTGGAGGAAGACTACAGAGGCATGTTTTCCTCAACTTTCTATGTAGAATTACTTAGAATTTTAAAAGCACTTTCCATGTTGGTTTTGTTTAATTTCTGCAGCACAGATGGAATTTGGATTCCTATTGCTGCCAGGACACTAGAACCCTTGGCTCTTTTCCTCACTTAGAGGCCCACACAACTGGTGCCAAAGAGAGGAGTAATTGAAAAACATTTTTCTTTCCATCTTATGACAGAATCTTAACATTTCAAAAACCCTCAAATCACTTCATTCATTGGCCCACCAAGGCTAGGAAGAACCGTCTCAGTCACTAATGTTAGATACCCACAGTTTCCTGATTGGCTACAGTGACAGACAACCCTCCTTCCTAAGGTTGTCCACTGTGCTACTGGGCAGATCTTATCATTATGAGCTTGTTCTTTCACAAAATTAAAATTGAACTATTTATAACTTTTGTTCATTGCCTTCTCATTTTTGTTGAGACCAAAAAAAAAAAAAAAAAAAAAAAAAATGCCTATAATCTCTAACCAAAAGTGAATGTTCTAAAAAGATTGTTGTTCCCCTCAAATACCCCTCTTAGAAGAAGCTGGCAGCTCCTTTAATTATTCAAATACACCCTCTGATGCTTACCTGTCCCCACCATCACCCACCTCCACTGAAAGTAGCTTACACTCCTCCTTGGTGTGCTATCAGCACCAATGAAGGAGCCTTGTGCGGGCAAACGCAGCATTGTGTATGCATTTGAAATATGTCCGAACACACTGGAAGCCTCCAACCCCATCATTTGAGCACTATTGATCTGTGCTTCCTTGAGATCAACTTGCCTACCATGATATTGCTTTCAATCAGTAATCTTACACCTTCTCCATCAAACACCTTGTTGCAGACACTGGCCTCCCACACCGTGTGTGAGCAATCACTCCTGACCCTGTAATGCAGATGTCATGTCAGAGTCAGCCAGGCCCCTGTCAGCTATCCATAACTGTTAATCATTACTAACAGTGAAGTGAGTTTGATGGGCACCAACAGCACAACAAGGCCCTGATTACTCTCACTTTCAGTATCTATGCCACATGATTTAGTTACATTTCATGATGTTTTTACACTCTTTTGGGTAGGAAATGCCCAATGTGATCTCATCAGACAATCACCACGCCAAGGACCATCACATATGCATTTACGAGGAGTGAGAACAGAGGACCACTCATTCACAGACAGGATCTTTAAAAGGGTATGGCTCAATGGTTGCCATGCTGAGAGCCACTGTGACCATAGAGACAAATGAACGAAGTAATCACCTTGTTCATCTCTGCATCTTCTTGGAAGCCTTTCTTATTATGACCCTGGACCAGCTCAGACATCCATTTCTTAAATTTCAACAGGAGATAAAGCAGGGACTTTGGGCTCGGCACCAGATTGAAGGGGACAGGAAGTGTCCTTCCCTCCTCAAAGTAGGAAAACCACAATTTGGCCCTTGCAAACTTCCACTCCACATCAGCATCATCCTGTACAAAAGACATGACGACTGTTCAGCATAAAAACAGAGCTATGAGGTTCTTCCAACACCGTGCGGCTAGGTATAAGAGGCAATGGTTACACATGGCCTAAGATTCCCAAGACTGAGATGCCTGAGGTACATGGAACCCACATTCTTTCTTAAGTCAGCTTCGAATTTTCCTGGACAACTGACCTCGAAAGTCACATATGTTTATAAGCATGCTGTAAGGCATCACGTATACTTTCTTACACTCCTAACCACTCTGTGAACAAGTGTTCTTCATTCCATCACACATTCACTGAAGATACTTCTGGAAGACAAGCTCACACAGTCATCACCAATTTGAGATGGATTCTGAGCATAGTTCAAAAAAGATTTGGACAGTAGAATTATTTTTAAGAAATGTTTTCCTTTTTTGTTGTTGTTATTTTGAAATAGAGTCTTACTGTATAACCTAGGCAGGTATGAAACCCATGCTGATCCATCTGCCTCAGTCTTACAAATTTTAGAATTATGGGCTTAGGCTACCACACCTAGCTGTTGGCAATAATTGTTGACTAAACCAAATAATTCATCACTAGGCACAGTGGCATGCGTATCTGGAAGGATCTGGGGCTTAAAGACATCCCCTGCTATGTAGCAAGTTCTAGACTACCTTGAACTATATAGGATTATATCTCAAAAAGTAAAGTAAATCAAAAAACCTACAAAATAAAAAAATTCACCTTGATATAGTATTTTTGAGTTCTAAGAAGCAGTAATAAATTAGACACCGCGACTCCTCATACGTAGCTCCCTTGGCATATCCCATCAGTACTGCATTTAAAGGCAAAGTTAAACTTTTTCTGCATTCCTAGACCAACACAAACATGGAGAGCCGGGAAATGATGAAGCAGGGAGAGAATGCTTCATCCCTTTGATTACTTGGTCCTCACAATACGTGAAACATGTAAACGTGTACTGTACAAACATATGGACTTCATACCTCAATTTCCTGGAATGAACTGTTGATCATTGCAATTAACATGTTTAGCAAAACAATGACCATCGTGACATTATAGACGCCGTACAGAACATAACCAATGTTCTCAATGAATTTGTGATTGTAGTTGATGACCACCGACTTCACTTCAGAAAGCCCAAATATAGCCCAGAACAGTGTCTTAAAGCTTTCCTCAACCCTGGGAAAACAAACAACAGAAAAGGGAACCATGAGAAAAAATAATAAAAATAATAATAATAGCATCATCAAAAATCTGAGTCGTTTCAACATCCCTGCAAACTACTAGGTACTCATGAGAAAACTGCTCATCTGAATGTTTAGCTTCCTTTCTGTATAATGGGCAAACCACAGCTCTAGGTTCATGGCAAAGGTGTGATGTCGTGCATGTGAAACATATAGCTTGGGTTTTAGCATTGACTAGACAGCCAAGGCCATGACGTAACCATAAGTAGCAACACTGGTGCTTAAATGATCGATGGATTTTGCATTGGAAAAGTTAAATGAATTACTTGAAAATTACAACTTGCTAGTGTGATTTCAGGCTCTAGTTCATCTGTACTTCCATTCACCCAAAATAAATAGAAAACAATAGCATATATCAGAGAATTTGACATTATAAATATAGATAGTGGCACCAGAATTCCTGGCATGCCCTGAGAAGAAATGTGATGCTTTAGGCATGATCACTTGTCTAGTGTTAAGCTCATGTGTTTAACCCAGTTGGTTTACTTTTCCCTTGAAAAAACATGCACTTGAGAAGAATATGAAAAACAGTAGGCTTTTCTTCAGATGTTATTTGTCATGTGACCTGGAGGCTCTAACATTTAAGACATCTGTTCCAGCACAAATTATTCACAGTGTGTATGTCAGGGGAGGGTGGATGTAAGTCATAATCTTGTAGCTGTTGCTACTTATAATCTATTCAATGATAGGTTCTGGGAAAGTGAACTGGGAGAGCAGCTGTCCTCATACCCAGTGCCCTGGGAGTGCCCACTAAAGAGAAAGGCACAGGTTCAAGGACCCTGCATGCTACTTAGCAAATAACATCAACACTTATGCAGCCTCTAAACGTAGCTTAGCTTGTGAGTTTTGGTTTCTTCTTTTGGGGACAGTAGATAACAAAGGTATGTGTGGGAGGTGGTTTCCATATAATCTGGCTCTACAAATATTTATCATAGAAAGGTTTCTATATAGTAGTCTTCTTGCAGTCCGCTTTAAAAATCTCCTCGTCTTGCTGAAGAAGACCTGGAGAGGAGGTCTGACTCAAAGCATACTGCTATTTAGCAACTCCCCTTCCAATCTGCAGTTCCTGCCGTCACGACAGTTAGCACCACGTACGTTGTGAAGGCTTCATTCTGTTTTGCACCAACATAGTAGGAGTAGAGGTTGAACATTCCAATCATGAAGGCTACAAACACCATGATGAATATGACCATGAATTTGAAGATATCTTTTACTGTTCTTCCAAGTGAAATCTGCAGAGGTCCAAAGCTTTCATTTGCTGGTAAAATGTAAGCTATTCTGGAGAAACTTAAAACCACAGCAATTGCATAAAGACCTTCAGAGATGATTTGAGGATCAGAAGGGTCCCACTTAATCCTGGCTAGGGAAAAAAAACAGAGACAAGGATTACGGTAAGTTCCTATGGGTTGCTTATTTAGGCAAATTCTTTTCTGATAAAAATAAATATATTGTCACATTTCTCAAGTAGAAGTCTCTGGTCTGAAGAACATCTCAGTGCAAGATGTTTTACATGATTGGGGTGCTTTTCTATGGATTCTCCATAGAGTATAGTTCCTAATCTGTAAAACTCCCAGCAGACCAGTTGAACAAATGCTTCTATTGGTAGCTATATATGCAACTGAAAGAATGTATACAAATCGCCCTCTAAGGTTAATTTTATTGCTCCCTCTCTAATGATGAGGTAGAACTGCTCCGAGAGCTCTCACAACCTTTGAAATTTTACTAAGTTCACATGCAGCATTTATTATTCAATCTCGAACTATAACTACAAAATAATGTCCTATATAAAGGCCTATAGTCTTGTTATTTAAATTTACTAGGAATACTTTTTATTGGTCATTGAAGCAAGTGTATTTTTGCTACAATTTTTTATATAATTCATTAATCATTTCTTCTGGCATTATTACATCAAGCCATCAAAACCCACTTAAGAAACCATTATGAAGAAATGCAAAACAGCGTGTAAGAAGCAGGAAAATATGATTATAAATTTGAATTTGCTTATTTTCAGGGAACTGGAATTAGGAGAGGATAACACATAACTTATGAATATGGTTTCTTTTTATAGTGTTTTGGCTATTGCATATAAATAGATATTTTGAGTATATTTCAAGACTCCTTAAATAAAAACAGGATTGAAATAAATACTAAGAATTCATAGTGAGGAGGCTTTACTAATTCACACATTGAAACCACAATGTGCCAGTTGAATGTTAATAGACTTCTTATCAAAGAGTTTGCAATAAATTTTTAAAAGAATTATATTTCCCCTCAAGCCAAGTTTCTATGGGAAGGATCATTTTCCTTTGGCAAATATTGGCATTTATTTCCATTCCTTAGTCACTTTTCACCTGGTTTGTTAACCTGGGATGGTAACAAGTCTACTTTGATCATGTGACTGGAAGTGGCATCTTTCTCATGGGGCTTCTCTGGTCACACAGAGGCATCCATCAAGATCAACCACTTACTGCCATCGCCAAGCCACCCCCCCATTGAGAACACTGCCCTGGCCCATTGCTTGCTGGAAATTGGATGATAATTATTGCAAATTCTGAAGCTCGGTCTCAGTGATCCGTCTGGCTCAGGCTTATAACATCTACCCTTTTATCAGGTTTAGGAATGCTGATTGGGACACCAGGACGCCATTCCATATTCATTTATTTACTTGTTTGTTTTATCTCTCAACTCATTTAATGGATAGTCAGAAAGTGTGCCATTACTATTTACTGAGGGCCCTCCCAAAGACTTCAAAAGTTATTTTGCTATGAAACAGTTTATATATCTTAGAAGGGGAAATTTTCAAATATAAACTTTTTAAACTCATGTGTGTGTTCTGTATCACATATGTTGATATATCATACTGATTAAATTAATGTAATTAACATATCAATCACCTCACATACTTTTCGGGGTGGTAAGAACATTTGAAATGTACAGTCTTAGCAGTTTTCCCATGTGCAGTACACCGTTGGTAGCTACAGCTACTATGCTCTACGGCAGAACACCAGCTTGTGGCTGGTGTCTGTCTGACTACAGTATTTTCTTCTCTCTGACCCATATGACTCCATTTATGACAACCACCATTATGAAGGGGGATCATGAGGTTTTTTTTCCATCCAGTCTTGTTTCATGTAGCATGATGTTCACCATAGCCTTTGCAATAATCATGTTCTTTCTTATTTAAAGCCAAATGTCATTTATCATGTATACACAATTCACATGTGAACTTCCCTCTTTCTGTTTCAACATTTCACAGTTATTGAATGCATTCAATTAGACAAATGTCTGATGAACTCCTTCCACCATCATGCCGTCCTATCAAATGGTCAGAGAAAGCCTGCATTAAGAAGTCATATTTGGCCAGGGGTAGTGACACTCACCTTTAACCAGAAGGCATATGTAGGCTGATCTCTGAGTGTTGATGGCCAGCCTGACCTACAAAGAAAGTTCTAGGACAACCAGGACTACACAAAGAAACCCTGCCGACAAAGAAGAAGAAGAGAAGAAGAAGAGGAGGAGGAGGAGGAGGAGGAGGAGGAGGAGGAGGAATCCATATTTGATGTATTATTACTACTCAAAGCCGTTCTTACAGAAGCACCTCAAATGGAGCTTGCTCAGGTCTATGCATTAGATAAACAGTCAAGTGAGTTTAAAAAGCAAAGCAATCTATGGGTTACTGAAATAGATGAGGGGGAGGGGCCCACAATGAGATCTCTTCTTTCTTACACTGCTACAGAAAAGAACTGCAGCCACAATAAAAGATTTTACAAGAAATTAGAAGGAAGAGGATTCTTTCATGATATGGAAGACAGATATCCTGTTCTACCTATTTTTTTTTTTTACCACTGTCTAATGTGAACTATCTAAATAGACTAGGAAAAATAGTATATCTGGAGATGGGACTCAGTGATTAAGAGTGTTTGGTGCTCTTGCAAAGGACCCGAACTCAGTTCCCAGCACCCGTGCTGAACACCTCAGTCCCCTGTAACTCCAGCTTCAGTGCATCTAATACCTTCTTCTGGGCTCTTTGGAAACTTGGTCTTATAAGAGTAACACCTAAAAGACTCATAAATAAAAAGAAAAAGATAATAGAAAAGACATAAATGTAAGGTCTGATACAGGGATTCTCAGAACATGTGGCATGTATCCACTTGATCCAGAGATAATATGAGATAGTTCTTGTGATTAATAAAGGTTTCCAGTCAGAAGATAAATCAGAGAGAGGCAGAAAGCACAAGTCTTTGTATAAGGATTTATTCTTCAAATACAGACGCTATCAAAACAATTTTGTGCGAGTTGTGGAAAAAACTATTATCACTGATGTTTCTTTCACAAGAAAATATTTTATCTTTACTAGTTTACACAGTGATATAAACTCACCCAGATTGTAGTATTTGACGTTGTCCCCCAGTGTGACTTTTGTCAAGTCCTTCAAAGTGTCATTGGCATCGATGATGCTCTGGGCTTTGGATGCATGCCAGAAGGCCATAAATCTTGCAATGAATGATGCTGCAAAGATAGCCAGCATCCCAAAATCAAGCATATTCCACAGCTCAAATAAATACTCTTTGGGGCCTTGAGTCCAGATTTCTTTACATTCAGCCCATATCATGCCTGCATCAGTAAAGGATTAATATATCAGATCAACTTCATTCTAACTTTAGTTCTTCCATGAAGAAAAACAGTTAGAAAGGTCTCACCTGATAGTCATAGCACTGTAAACTTATCCCTAGCCTTCCGTCCCCATCGCCAGAAACCCCAGGCCAACAATATCATCGAGTTACCAAAAATCAATCAAGGGATATTAATCAAGAATCTCAAGTGAAAAGTATCACATTGATCTTTTATTTCTACTAATGGAAAACACACAAAATGTCCACTATATTAACCAAACACAATATACGCACACACTCAAAATGGAAGGGCTCACACTTTCACAACGGAGTCACATAAACATTTGATATGACTTTGTATAAACTATTGTGAATTACAGGTCACGTAAATAGCCTGCTCACCTCCAACTACAGAACCTTTCTCGGCCATGAGCCTCAGCTACCACCTTCTGAAAACCACTTCCACTTTTCCTTCTGTGAGCCACTCCCAGCCTAAGACTGAGACACACATAGGACTCCTCTGATGGGGACTCTGGTTTGAAGACTAATGGCCCTGCCATACTTCTCTTAGTCTGAGTGACAGCTTGGACACGTCTAACCAGAGATGCTTCCCCTCCTTTTCCAACCCTCAGGGTTTATTAGGCACCTGCCCTCAGCACCTCCTCCCCACCCCCGACACACACATTCATTTTTTTCTCACAAAAATTCTCCTTATTAAACCTGTGCTTCTTTCAGTGTAAATATTGTTTATTTAGTATTTCTATGTGTATCTTGGGGGACCAGAACACACACCATGAAGTTAAATTTAAAAAATTAAATGGCATGCAGGCTGTGAACAAATTTAAAAAGAGTATCTTGAAAGATCAGAGGAAATTACAGTAGCTAGTTAGTATCACTGTGCTAAGAGCAGTTGACTTTTATGCAATTTTGAATTATATTTCATGGTTTTCAAGGAAATTTAATGCAGTGTTTAGGAGCATTGGCTGTGAAATTTTGTTTCTCTGATAACTGGCTGCAGAGTCATTGGCAAAGAGTTTAAACATTCTAGAACACAGCTTGTAAAATGAGGATGCAACTTGTACCTACTTTGCAAGATCAGGATGTACAAATAAAACAGTATTGTACAGTGTAGAGGGCAGTGCTGGTATTTGTGAAGAAGCTATGGCAAACACCTTTGAGTCCTTCCTTCTTTGATTTACTCATAATTTTCAGATATTCTCTTTCTTAATTTGAAGAATATTACTTGGTGATAGATAAGTTAAAAATCCCCTCATGTCTGACATACCATCTCTTCTTAGAGACCTTTGGGGAAACACGATTCACCCCTGATGCCAGACTTCTCCCACAAACAACTTCCTAACTTAGATGTGGGCTGCTCTCCTAACTCTCAGCAACCCCTGCCCCAGTTCTCACAGCCACCTCATGCCCATCACAGAACATGCCAATCCAATAGCTGAGGAGCCCCGTGGAGATGAAGAAAATGCCACAGTCTTTGCCACCCAAGAACACACCATGTGCTTTTCTCAGCACAGCACAAAGAATCAGAGAATGTGATCTTTCAGGCAGGTGATTTCATTATTTAGGTTAAGGCAGCATTAACATTGACTTCCTAGGAACTCTTACAAATTCATAACAGGAAATATTGCAGGATTCATATTCACACCAAAACAATAAACAGGGTGAAAAAATCTGAACACATCTAAGTTCCTGGTGTGATTCCCAGGTTTTTTCCAACCTCAGCAAAGACTACAGTGATTCAGAGCAATGCACAGGAATTACAGAACATCTGCACTCACACAGTCTAGTGATACACAGGGATGAAGGGGACATCCATCAGAACGCACAGGATCCAGTTGTTTTGAAGCTTTCCCTTCTCCTTCATATACCTTTCCTCCATCTTTTTGATGGCACAAAGGGCATCTTGCTGCAGCTAACAAACTACAGGTAACATTCGGAGGTATTCAGCTTACAGGAGGCATGCCTGTCTGGTTCCCTCTCGGCCACCCCCACCCCCACGGCTGTTGCTTAAGGACCTTTGAAATTGCCCACATGGAATCTGGCTTCTCTCCGATGCAGGGGAGTCCTCCACAGGGACCACACTGCTTAAACAGCCCTGGGTGAGTGACTCACTACCTCTGAGGGAGGCTAGCTCTGTAGCCAGATTGTGAGGACTACCTCCTCAAAGACAATGTGCTGGTTCTATTTCCGCACTCTAGAGAAGGAGTGCGTCAGCTCTCTCCCTCCCTCCCTCCCTCCCTCCCTCCCTCCCTGTCTCTCTCTCTCTCTCTCTCTCTCTCTCTCTCTCTCTCTCTCTCTCTCTCTCTCTCTCTCTCTCTCTCTCTCCATTTGAATTTCTCTAAAGAGCAACCCAACATGTGCTCTTCTCCAGCAGAGCCACACTTACCTGTGAACCAAAGGCAGCCTGACCGTGCATGTGCCTTGCTTGCCCCTCCTTCCATGTATATTTCATCTTTTTCTCTACATGAGCCCCACCACCACCAATGGCATAAGCTTCAAGTTACAATATTGAACCCTCTTCTTTCTATCACCTTCAGAGATGAAAAGTAAACTCCCCAAACTCGCCAAGGAACACTCTGTGGAGTCCCTTATTCGACAGTGACTTTGCTAATCTTCTGAAGAGCTATCTATGAGGTCACTTACTGTCATTCACTCTACAGTTGCTATAACAGGCAAGCATCCTCCTTTGTCAAGCTTACTGCTGTCATCGCCACAGCAGGCCAATGGTGGCCTTAACCTGTTAGCTGCTTGTGCTTTCCCAGTAGCTCACTGTGGATGACAAACAAGTGACCTTTGGACTTCTGAGCATTAAGCACTCTCAAGCACAGCCCTTACCCGTGTCCCTCCTAGAGTTGGTTTACAATTATTCTCCCTTGCCACAATCTCTTGGAATATCAGTTCTACTCTTTGACTTTTCAATTTTTCATCAAATGAAAATCACATGAATTTGTTTTTTGTTAAAAAAAAAAAAAATGAGTCTTTTCCACCAACCACTGTACCACATCCATCCTGTGACCTACATAGGCTATTTCTCATTAATATTTGTGGAAGGCTGTGTTGCTTTCTTGCAAGAAAAAATATAAAAAATAAATAAATACTAGTGTCAGCAACTGAGCACGGAACTTGAAATATCCTACCCATGCATAGCTGTGGGCTTTACTTTTGTTTTCTCTTCAAATAAACATTGTAAAATCACTTCTGAAATAAAACAAAGGTTAGCAGGGCAGTTGATCCATTGGAAATGTGTTTGTTCATAATACTAAATGTTAACTTAATATATTCTCAGCTTTGGTTTCTTAGAGAAAAAAGTATCTAAATCTACACTAAAAATCATATTACTGGAAGAATAAAGTATGAAGTGAGCATTCATTATTTTTAATTCAATAAAATTACTTTTCTTTTCAAAATTATGTCTTGAACTTAAAGAGACATCTCTTTTCTAGTAGGAAATGCTCACCCTATATAGGAAAGACAGATAATACCCAGTGAAAAAGTGTAATAACTATTATAGTTATCTGAGATTCACTGACCCTCCCCTATGTTCCAATCTCTGTATTGTACATTTCACTTATACTAACATATTAAAATGACCTCATAGCTCTTAGTGTAATGAGATAAAGGTTATACAATAGTATTTACTCTCAAGTCACAGAGCAGAGATAAAATATATCTCTTCCAGTCAATTAAATTAGAGAAGAAAGAATTAAAGAAAAGTTACTCTTGCCATGTGTCCAAAATTTACCAATATTTTAGTAAAACCAAGACAGAACTGTTTTCCTTGAAACATGCCTATGAAATGAAGTGATTTAAAAGCGTTGAATAACTCAGTAGCTGTTGAATGACTTCACAGAGTTAGAATAATCATACTGCAATTGTCATGCTGCTTCCTAATATTTCAGTTGGTCCTCCATTGGGCTCCATTATGAAGAAGACATCAGAGACAAGGATGTCCTAGAAGTGACATTGACTGCATGTATTTCTCTGGGTGACTGAGATGGACAGTTGATAGGGCAGACCTATGGAGTATGGGAGGCTCTGTATGAAGACCTCTTGAGTCTCTCTTCACACTCCACATAGTTACACTGAGGAGCCTTCAGGGTCATGTGAGAATGAAGGATTGTTGGAAATGTGTCTAGGGCCAGGCTTCCTCCAGGAGCCATACTTCTTATGACTTAGTTGACTTTTATCCCTGGAAACACTCGGACATTCAGAGTTAATCACAAATTAAAGAGCAGTTTTTTCCTACTGCTTGTCCTAAGCATGGCGATCTCTATTCCCCCCTGAGGAGGACAGCACCCACCTTCTAATACACAACAGCCCCCTCTGTAGACACGTAACAGTTACCAAGGCTTTCACAGTCTAAGTTTTAAGCCAGTCTCAGGTCCTCTCCCACACGTGCTGAACTCAGCTAACTTTCCTGCAATTAGGTTCAGCCCCTGGGCTCACCTCTCCTTCAAGCTTCCCCCTACCTCAAAACCATAAAGACATTTCCGAAGCATGTTCTAAAGAGGGAAATCACCCTCTGACCATTTAACGACTCACATCTGTTCCCCACATCCGTGAAACACCCAGCCAGATATGAGCTAAGACAAGCTGGTAATATGTCATGGGTTCCAGTCTTGTCATAGGTCCACATATCATCACTTAATGCTCCCATGCCTTCTATGGCGTTATCCCTCCAAAATTTGGCCTGGTTAGCATTTCTTTATCCATGGAGCCTTAACTTAAAGGTGTCATTGGTATTTGGGAAGGATTTCTCTGCCCCTTCTACATTCTACCTCACTCAGATGTAAATGTCTAATCTGTACTTAGGGCAGCATCTTAATGCTTCCACAGATGAGAGTTAATTATCGGCCTATTCATTTGTTACCCAGATTACTTCCTTGAATGGAAAGACTGCTTCCCATCCAACTTAGTATCCTTATTATCCATAAATATCCATGAAACATGCTTTGTAATTAGTGACAATCCACAGGTGTAAGTGGATTCTAAGGACAAATCAACTCTTGTACTGCTTCAGACTGAATTGCTTCACTTTCACAAGCCCCCTGAGGATGTGAGCTACTTAATACTCACATAATTCAATAAAATAGATGTTATATATCACGGATTGGAAATCTGAGGTACAGAGAAACTGTGTGGCCTGATGTATATCAAGGAGTTTGCACAATTCCTTGTACATAATAAATTTTCAACAAAAATGAATAGCTACTGTCTTATTTTTCTCTTAAATCTCAACATAAAAGAATATGGTTATTTTCAAGTTTAAAATCAAAGTTCTCCCAAGCTGCACATAGGAGGTTTTACATAAGATGGGCTTGATTAATAGTATCCTGAAAGTTTTCTTCCTTTGGGCAGATGTGAAGGCAAGTATCACATGGCATATGAAGACACCGTGATATTGGTAATAAGGTCACCATAGCAACTGTGTATGATCACAAAGAGAGTCGCTGTGCATGGACCACTGTTCCTCTCTGCATACATTTGTATAACTGATCATGTGGAAGAATCAGCATGATTCAGTCCAATTGCTAAGGCTGCAAAAAGGAACAAGGCAGGAAATCAGTCTTTACCTATTACCCAGGATATAATGAGCATCTCCATCCACGAGAAGCAGGATGTTTTCATCCTGAACAGCTGCCGTGCATTATCTGTGCTGGTCTCATTAGGGAGGAGCTTGGTGCCTTCAAATCTGTCAGCTGCATTCATGACGAGCAGCCCCAGGAAGATGGTGAAGGAAGCTGCGTGCGCTACAAACTTCATGAATGGTCCTCGCAATATCTTCCCCATCTGCCACAAACACATAACAGAAATATCTTAGTATCGTTCTCTCTCTCTCTCTCTCTCTCTCTCTCTCTCTTTCTCTTTCTCTCTCTCTCGTTCTTATTACTGTTTCAGTCTCATCCCATGACTGTTTAGGTTATTGGTTTCTTCTTGGCTTAATTTTTGACAGTTTGAATAAATCAAGAAATTAATCTATTTAACATATTTTCCAACTTAATAGAGAACAGGTTTTTACAATATTCTGTTTCTTTTGTGTATGTTGCAATGATTTTCCTGGCTCTGTTCATTTGGGTGCTCTCATTCTTTCTTTTGGTTAGTAAGCCACAGCTCTGACATTCTTGTTTATCTTCTCAAAGAACTAGCTCTTAGAATCAATGATTCTTTGCATTGTTTTCTTTGTTTCCATTTCATTAATTTCAGCTTTTTAAAAGTTTTTCTTCCCATCCGCTGGATTTGTGTTTGGATAAAATAATCAGAAGAATATCATAATACTAAACATATCTGAACCAAACTCTGGTGCACCAAATTTCATACAAAGGATGGTCATGGAACTAAAGACACAAATTAACACAAGCCTAATAATAGTAGGCAGTCTCAATGTCCCACTTTTTACAATAAACAGATAACCTGCACAAAAAAATGAACAGAGAAACAGCAGAGTTAAATGAGATCTTACATCCAATGGACCTAACAGGTATCTGTGGAATAGTCCACTCAAATGCCAGGGAATAGATTCTACTCAGCAGCACCTGAGAGCCTGAGACACAAAGCGAACAAAGCAGAAACAATTGAAATAATCCCATATATCCTATCAGACCACTACACAACGCAACTTAAAATCCACATCAAACAAAACAAAACAAAAAGTTGTATAAACTCATTTGGGTTAAACAACTCATTAGTGGATGATGTGTGGATCAAAGAAAAAAATCAAGAAAGAAATAATAACATTCTTGTAACTAAGTGATATGACCAACAAACACATACTGAGAAAGAGATCATAAGCAAACTCTGCTTTATAATATCTCCAAGGACATTAAGACATCTAATAATAAATCTATTTTTAGGTGAATGAACTTTACAATGTAAACTTCAAATCCCTGAAGAGTGAAAAAAAAAATCGTAGAAAATGGTGGGAGTGCAAACTTATACAACCACTTTGGAAATCAATCTGGTTCTTTCTGAGAAAACTGGAAATAGCTTTATCACAAGACCCAGCTATACCACTTCTGGGAATATACCAGAAAGATGATCCACCATGCAATATACCAGAAAAATGATCTACCATACAACAAGAACATTTGCTCAAGTATGTTCATAGCAGCTTTGTTCACAGTAGCCAGAACTGGAAACAACCTAGATGTCCCTCAACAGAAGAATGAACACAGAAAATGTGGTACATTTACACAAAATGGAATACTGCTCAGCTATTAAAAACAAGGAAATCATGAAATTTGCAGCCAAATGGATGGAACTGGAAAAGATCATCCTGAGTAAGGTAACCCAGACCCAAAAAGACAAGCATGGTATATACTCACTTATACATGAATATAAGCCCAACATAGATGTCCTCTGAGAGACTCCACTCAGTGGGGGATCAGGACAGATACTGGCTACTCACAGCCAGACTCTGGGCAAAGCAATGAGAGTTGTATGGAAGAATCAGGACATGGAAAAGACCCAGAGTGGTCAGGAGCACCATGAGGAGACCGTCAAAGCCAACAGATCTGGGCCCAGAGGGGCTGCACAAACTGATGCACCGACCAAGGACAATGCATACAGAGGACCTAGACCCTCTGCTCAGACGTAGTCTATTGGCAGCTCATTCTCTATGTGGATCCACTCGTAAGGTTAGCAGGGACTACCTCTGATGTGAACTCTGGAGCCTGTGATTTGACCACCTCCCTTCGGCAGGGTAGCCTTGTGGAGCCACAGAGGAAGAGAATGCAGTGTATCCTAATGAGACCTGATAGGCTGTGGTCAGATGGTAGGGGAGGAGGGCACCCCTGTCAGAGGACCAGGGGAGGAATGGGGCGGGGGTGACGAGGGAGGAAGAGTGGGAATGGGAGGATATGAATGAGAGAGTAACAATCGGGATATAAATTTATTTTTAAAAAGAGTAAAAATTTAAAAAAAAAAACAGGAAAAAAGGATAGTAGAAAACGGAAGCATGTCCCATGCTCATGGGTTGGTATGAAAATGGCCATCCTAGGCATAGATATTTGTAGACTCAATGCAGTTCCAGTCGAAATACTATAACCTATTTTACAAATAATTTTTAAAAGTCCTAAACTTCATAGGCAATCAAAAAAGCCCAGAGACAGTCACAGCAATTCTGAGAAAAGAAAAGAAAAAAGAAAAGAAAAAGAAAAAGAAAACCACTGGGGGATTGTTATTCTAGACTTCCAAATATATTGTAGAGCTATGATAATAAAAGCAATCTAGTATTGGTACACACAGAGACAGGTAAACTAATGGAACAGCATAGAGAATCCAAACACGACCGCTTCTAACTATACCTATCTGCTATTTGATTAAGAGGGAAAAAAAACATACACCAGAGAAAAGACAGCATCTTCAACAAATGGTGCTAGGAAAACTGGATGTCTGCATGCAGAGGAATAAAATTAAATACTTATCTATCATGCTGTACAAAAAAAAAAAAAAATTAGGTCCACGTGGATCAAAGACCTCACGTCGAAATGTAAAACTGAGAAAATGCTAGGAGAAGACATAGACAGCAGCCTATGTAACAAATATGTAAGACTATACAGTCTGAGGAAGTTGTATTTATATATAAATATATATGTACAAAACGATTAATGAAAAAGCACGAATTTGAAAGCCAACAATGGGGCTCATATTAAGTGTTTGGAGGGAGGAAAAGGTATCAAGGAGCAAATGTCCTTGTTGTATGGTGGAGCATCCTTTTTTATAAGCCCCCAAAAATATTTTACAAATATTTCAAATGGGCTAGGGATATAAACAAAAGCTTTCCATAGAAGAAATGGCTAAGAAGTACCGCAAAAAATGCTTATCACCCTTAGCAACTAGTAAAATGTAAACTTAAAGAACTGTGATTTAAACTCACCTAATTCAAAATGACTAAAAATGAAATAACTTATAACAAATGCTAATGGTGCTGTAGAAAAAGAGGAGGAACCCCTGCTGTCTGATGATGGGGATGAAGGCTGGCTCAGCCTCTCTAGAACTCAGTATGGAGAACCCTCAAAACACTAAAAAGAGGTCTACCGTTTCACCCAGCTGGGTGTGCCACTCCTTGGCATATGCCCAAAGGATCAGCATCTTACACCACTGATACGTGCTCAACAGTGTACATAGCCACTTTATTCACAAAATCCAGGAACTGTCCTGCAGCAGAAGAAAAATGAGAGACACAGAACAAATAGTACCAAAGATATTTGATGAGGCCTCAAGGCACCATATTGTTTTAGTTTACCAAAAATTACAGTATATATATATATATATATATATATACAATATTTAGAAAATTATGGCTGATTAGTATTCCATTGTGTAAATGTGTAAATGTACCAGTTTCTTCATCCATTCTTTGGTTGAGGGGCATCTAGGTTGTTTCCATATTCTGGCTATTACGAATAGGGCTGCTCTGAACATAGTTGAGCAAATGTCCCTGTTTTATGGTAGAGCATCTTTCTGATGTATGCCCAGCAGTGGCATAGCTGGGTCTTGCAGTAGCACTATTCCCAGTTTTCTGAGAAAGTTCCATATTGATTTCCAAAGTGTTATATAAGAAAATTATGCTGCTATGCAACTTGACTGACAATACTCCCCATAAGAACCAACCGCTAAGAAAAAACTCAAGTAACCAAGTATAAGAAACCACTTTTGAATGGTTGGTAAAGGTAGTCCTAGCAACTTCCTGAACAGTATAGACTAGAGATGTAGCTGTTGAGTGCCTCTCAGGGTTGAGTGGCCTCATCACTGAGGGTATCCCGCACTTAAGACATGGGTGATTCTTGCTCTGGATATGACCTGAAAAGCCTCTTTCATATGGTCCAGCTAGCTTCTATGTATGCTGCCCTACTGAGCTGCAATGCCTATAAACCACAGAAGCTACCAGCAAGGTATGCATAAAGGCCCAATAAGTGGCACTCACATGTTGGCAGTAACCAACTGCTCTCTCACTGGATTTATGGTCCACTCAGGAGGAGAGAGACTATGCATGGTACTAGAACCCTAGCCAACTTTCCAGGGCTAGTGTGGTCATGGAGTTTAAAAAAGACAGGCAGATCTGGATCCTGGGGTCCTCCTCAAACTAAGGCACCAGCCAAGGAGAATATAGGCAGTAAGCTTCGAACCCCTACCAAGACCTAGCCGAAGAACATGACACTCTCCACTGTTGAGTGAGAGTGAGATCTGACTCTCACACGAACTCTGGTGCCCCTTTTCTGACCATGTCCCCCAGATGGGGCGACCCGGTGGCACTCAGAGGAAGGATAGCTAGTTACCAAGAAGAGACTTGATATTCTGAGAGCATATATAGGGGGAGGAGGTCTCCCTCGGTCACGGACATAGGGGAGGGGAAAAGGGGAGAAATGGGAGGGAGGGAAGAATGGGAGGAAACAGGGGAAGGGCTAACAATCGAGATGTAATATGAATAAATTAATAAAAAAAAAGATGGAAAAAATTTTAAAAAAAAGAAGAAGAAAAAAAAAAAAGAATACTACCCACACTTTCTTACACAATCATGATTCCTTTCTACATTCTAAATTCTTTCTTTATATCCACATGTACGTGTAGCTACCATCCCTCATGAAAGAAGTCTTTTGCTAAGCAAATGGAGACCAGCACAGAAAACCACTCCTGGACACAACACAGAAATCAACAGATCAGTCATGGGTAACCCTGTCTAATAGATGATCTACATCACAGCTGTTGCATGACTCAGGGGACTTCATGGAAGGCAGGCAGAAGTATCATGAAGCTCAGAACACCAGAGTGTCTGCTGTGAAAGCGTCTCTCCTAGAACAGGCTGAATAAGCAAGAAAACAGTAACCAATGAACAAAGAACTAGAAGCAACTATTGACGTTGGGAGGAGACTTAGCCTCTCTTGCGGTGGGGCGGGGTGAGCTTTATCGGTTGTCTAAATGAACAGTGGTTAGCTCAGGAAACATACACACAGCATCACCACCAAAACGAAGTTGGTAAGGGAATACACATACATCCATACACACAAATAAATGTGTGTAACAATAGTAATAAAAAAAAAAAAAAGGCTACCAGTTAGAGAGATGTGGGATAGTGGGAGTTCAGGGGCTGGGATTGGGAAGATAAAGGGATGGGAGAGATTAATGTAGTTCTATTTCAATTAAAAACACTTTAACAAAAGAAAATTATGCAAGCCGGGCATGGTGGCACACTCCTTTAATCTCAGCACTTGGGAGGCAGAGGCAGGCGGATTGCTGTGAGTTCGAGGCCAGCCTGGTCTACATTGTAAGTCCAGGACAGCCAAGACTACACAGAAAAACCTTGTCTTGAAAAAAGAAAAGAAAAAAAGAAAAAAGAAAAGAAAAAAAGAAAAGAAAACCGTCAAAATTAACAAAATTTTTAAAAATTATGCATTTAAAATAATTAAAAAGAAGTGCTTCCCTTTAAGCATTTTTTATCTTACTCTCAGGTTTTCACCTATGAGCAAATGACAGAGAAACAAGGACCTTGTGAAGTTATATATTCCTAAAGCTTTGCTCATATTTTGTGGATATATAAGTAATATTTTAAATAAAAGCATCAATTTAGCCAAAGATATCATTATTAAAATAAATCAGTTCTTTGGCCCTTTAATAATATTTAGCTCATTGCTGATGAGAATACTTCATCATCATTCCAAGAATAAATGATAGCCAATAAAACAAAATTTTGATATGAGAAAAATACTTTGATAATGTTCATTTAAACTGGCTGTTTGCCTCAGTGCTTATAAATTAGGGTTGAAAACAGATGTCAGAAAGAGCCGTGACCAGAGCAGAAGAAGTGGTGAAGGGAAACAGATAGTGAAGATTCAATTAAAATTTGAGAAATGTGTAAATCTGAAACAAACCACAGATGTGCTGAATGAAAGCTTCAGGGGCCTTGGGAAGGCCTCAGGATTTTCATTCACTGCCCACAAGAAAAGAGGACTATTCTCTTTAGAACAGTTGTCAGGAATCCATGGCCACAGGGTGTGATCAGGGATGCTTGGACACTGCCCTCCACCTCCTGAGGGCTTGGGGAATAGGAGTAAAAGCAGAGTAAAAGCAGAGGTGCAGCCGCGTCCAGGAGAGGGCTAGTTAGGACACATGCAGCCAAGAGAGTCTAACTCAGAAAGACAGGGAAATAGAAGATGCTGAAGATCATGTGAGACTTCAGCAGTTGGCTGTAACCATACTTCCTAACAGTTAACTCCTCTACCAACCTACCATCAGTTGCAAGTCTGGGCAGATTTCTTAACCTTACTAGGCTCAAGTGTTCTTACTGTAAAATTGGAAGTCATCATGCAAACCCATGCTTCTGAAGGGCTTTACCTAGTGTCGGGCTGGGATCCACGTATGGGGATGTTTCATGGTGTTTCTACTGTACGAGACCATGGGAGTTGTAAACATTGAGGATTGCAGACTTTCAAATATACTAAGGGCGGGAGGGGTATGAGGTAAAATGACTAAAATTTATCCTATAAAGACATAAAACTGCTAAACAAAAGTTTTAACTTTAAGAAGAATTTGTCATTTCTGTAAAAATAGGAGTGTCTGAGGAAGTGCAGGTTCTTAGGTTCTTAGGTTCTTGTTGCTAAAACCTGGCAAACTGAGTTCAACGCCTGAAATGCATATGGAAGTGAAAGGAAAAAAACAAACTCCACAAAGCTGCCCTCTGATCTATGGCACATACACATACATGCACACATACATGCACACATACACACACAAATGCATGCACACACAAACACACAGAGAGACACATGGATACATGCACACATGCACACACATACATATACACACATGCAGTACACACAAACACCCACACAAGCACATGGATACATGCACACACACACATAAGCACCAAGCACACTCACACATAGACACAGAGAGATACTCACATACATACACACAAACATGCACACACACAGACACACAAAGATACACAGAGAGACATACACACACAGAGAGATATACACACACATGAATGCATACACACAAAAACACACACAGAGACACACGCACACATATACACACAGACACATGCACAAACATGCACACACACACACACACACACACACACACACACACACACACAGAGAGAGAGAGAGAGAGAGGAGAGAGAGCGAGAGAGAGAGAGAGAGAGAGAGAGAGAGAATAATAAGTGTTTTGGGGGATTGGAATACAACTTTCATAAGAAAAATTGATATGTAAAAAACAAAAAATATTTAATTAAAAACTTCACTATAAATATCATTTCTAATAAATCTATTACTAATAGTGTGTCAATGTGTACTTTATACATCATCAAGTTTTAGTCTTATGTATTATAATAAGGGAGACATTCCATGGTGGTGGATTTCACTTTCAGGAGAAAGCACAGTGTTTCCCATGGTCTCTAGCATCATTGCTGTAAGTAGCCAAGACGTACCCACAGCATAAGAGCCCTTGTACCAGCATCCCAGCGAGCATCCGTACACAGTCCCTCAGTGCCTAAAATGCTGGCAGTGTGTCTGGGGTAGAGACAGCATGCTGGAAGTGCTGATGTGTGTTCTCCCCCCACATAACGATGCTTACAATGAATCCCGCCTTTGTCTTGGAACTGCATTCATTGTCTGATATGTCTACCCTGCACACAAAATAGATGGCCCAGAGGATGTTTGTCTTTGAATTATTTCAGTCAGCCTCTCAGCCTTGAGACTTACACAGAACTAAAAAGACAGCTTCAAAAATGTGAAGGAAAGATTGTTAGCGACGCAACCTTTGAACTCATATGCCTGTTAGCAGAACGGTAGGTCAGTATTCCTCAGGCTTGGTGTAGTGGACCTGTAGGCTCAGCTACGTGTGAGTCTCACCAGAGGATCACAAGGTCAAGGCCTGAGTGTCAACTTGGTGAGAGAGCCTATCTCAAAAATAAACAGTTCAAAGAGAATTATAGATGGAGCTCCATGGTAGAGAGCTGCCTAGCATGCCCAAGGTCCTGAATTCAACACTCAGTCCTGAAAAATAATTCTTCATTCTGTTTGAACTTTCACCAGGAAAGCAAGAGAAGCCTGGTTTCCACCAAAGCCTGGGCAAACAGACTATGCTTAAAAATCAGGGACCATTGCTGCGTATCTACAGTGCAAATTCTCCCTGTGACAGATAGTCTTTACAGGAAACGAGCCTTATAGAGCACTTGTATGGTTGTTCTCTGTTCCCACAAGCTAATATACAGACAAAATACATCTCTCATTTCAAACACTGTTGCAGGAGAAACAAAGAAAGGAATAATGATCAAATCTGAGGAAAGCCTTTCATGGATGAGCTCAATGCACAAAATTACTTGTAGCTCTACACTTAGAGAAAAAAGGATATAACTCAATAGAGTGACATTTTATTTCACATATAGGTAGTGACAATATTTTGTTTCAGGTGAATTTTCAGAGTTTTTTTCTGTTTCTATTGTAAGTAAGCAATATTTTTTAAATATTAAAAAAGATAAGCCACTGTAGAGTGCTCAGCCTATATAGGGCATTTATGCTGCACCATGACCTCCCAGGGCTTAGGAATCACCCTGACAGAAAGGGAGGAAAGGCTGTAAGGGTCAGTGGTGGTGGGTGACTGCAGCCAAACAGTGTCTTCTGGACATGACAAGGCCATCGTACATGTAAGCTGAACATGGCTGTGATTTTTGCACAAGACATGTGCAAATAGAGCCGGACAAAGCCTCAGCGTACTGTCAGGGGGAGGAGGTCATGAAGATCCACCCCTGGATGAAGAGCTGTGGACACTGATGGCTGCTGGGAGTGGGACCCTCCATTCTCTCTAGGGATGCAGTTATGAGAGCTGGCTGCCCATGCACTGATGACTTATGGGAGTGAGACTCTCCATACTCTCTAGGGATGCAGTTATGAGAACTGGCTGCCCATGCACTGGTGACTTATGGGAGTGGGACCCTCCATTCTCTCTAGGGATACAGTTACGAGAGCTGGCTGCCGTGCTCTGGCAGGCAGCCTACGCCCACGCATGCTGACAGCACTTTATGACCTCAGTGGGTTCCTTAAAAGAGCACACAAAGTTGGGGAGACACAGTGGTGTGTATAGGGAAAGGAATGCGGTGTGGATTTGTTCAAATACACTACATGCGTGTATGCAATTCTCAAACAAACAAACAGAAAGTTTACTTAAACCATGTGCTTCCACCAGATTTTCCTTTTTGGACCTAGAACTTTGTCTACTGGGAAGAATGCAAGTACAGACAGATTGCAGGCCTCACAGACATACATACCTTGCTGCACGGAGCGCACCAGTATATGAGAGCCAGGAAGGGCAGTCCAACGGCGACTGCAAGGACCACGAGAAACTTGACTGCCATGGTCTGCTGCCGTAAGCCGGAGAGGTTCTCATACCATATGGAGAGGAGCTGTTGCTGGCAGTTCGGATGAGCTACAAACTAGCGGTGAGATGGCGCAGAGAACAGTTAAAGACAGACCCAGCATAGGCTAGCCTCTGGACTTCCAACACTCTGTTTGTGCTTTCCCGTGGGAGATGCAGTTAGAACTAGAGTGCCAGCAAGACATCTAACTAACAGCATCAAGCAAACCGCACTAGACCTGTGCTATAGCATATAGATTCAGACACTCCTGTTCATCCGCTCTCCCCGTGACTGGTGGGTTGTCTTTTAAAGCACAGAAAACATTTGGGTTTTTAACATTAGAAAGAGATTTGCAGCTATTTTGCACAAGTACCTTTAAAGAGCAATTTTAAGGTCATCCTAGCTTAAATATGTAAATATAGTTTGCTTATCAAGATTTGGTTTTAATTGTGTGTGCATATGTGTGTGTGTTGTGTGAGTGTGTGTTGTGTGAGAGTGTGTGTATGAGTGTGTGAGTTTTAGTATGTGAATGTGTGTGTATTGAATGAGAGTATGTGTGAGTGTGTATATGGAGAGGTGTGTGTGTGTGTGTGTGTGTGTGTGCACATGCACACATGAGTCTATATGCCATCAGAAGCCAGAAGAGGGGGACATCATACCCCCCAGAAGCTGGAGTTGCAGGCAGTCTGTAAGTTTTCTAATATGAGTGCTAGAAATTGAACTTTGTTAGTCTGTAAAAAACAGTGTGTGCTCTTAACTGCTGAGCCATCTCTCCAATCCCAAATCACTGTTTCAAAATAAATCACATTTTCCTTTCAATAGTCTGAAGTGGTGTGCTTCCTGCAGGAGTCACATTAATATCTGCATCTGTGTCAGTTCTACCCAGCCAGCTCCACTGGGAGCCCCTGATGTCTTCTTAAATCTTTCAATTAAAAATGTCTCTTCTAGAATTCTTTCTTCTCACACACTTAATTTGAATAATGTGTTTTCCTCATATTTATTTATGTTTTTTATAACAGAGTTTAACATTAGTCTGTATACAAAAAAAGCAATCATCTAAAATAAAAATTCATAAGGAAAAATCAGGTTATGTTAAAAAAAAAAAAAAAAAAAACAAAGACAAAAACTCCAGATGAGTCTTAAGGATGGTTCATCCCAAAGACAAATGAACATGAAGCACATAGTTCATCTGTCCAGCAAGGCAAAACTTGAGCACAGGCACTGTCAGGAAGATGGGGCCCTCTCTGCACACTGTGGGGAGAATGAGCCCCTCTCTGCACACTGCATGGAGGATGAGCCTCTCTCTGCACATTGTGGGGAGGATGAGGCCCTCTCTGCACACTGCACGGAAGATGATCCCCTCTCAGCACACTGTGGGGAGGATGAGGCCCTCTCTGCACACTGCACGGAGGATGAGCCCCTCTCTGCACACTGCATGGAGGATGAGCCCCTCTCTGCACACTGTGGGGAACTGGAAACTGGATGAACCTTTTTCAGAGGGAAACTTACAAAATAGTCTGAAATAATAAAAATAATATATAAAATTAAATTCTAGCATATTAATTTCACACTCGAGAAATCTTTGCAGATTTAAAACAAGTTTAAATATCTACTCTATAAAAGTAGTCAGTGTCCTAATGACTAGAGTTTTAAAACTATAACAAGCTTCACTGCACGTGAATGACAGCACAGCCATAGAATCCATGAAGTGTGTGTTTTCTGCCTGATATGAGCAGAGGCCCCAGATTTTGTGGAAGGAAACAGCAATGGGTAATTACACTCTGTGACTAATTGGAAGGCCTTCCCTGAATATTTACCATACACATATGTGTGTGCGTGTGTGTGTGTGTGTGTGTGTGTGTGTGTGTGTGTGCGTGTGAGAAACTTGTTAGTGGCTGGAAAGGTGTTTATGGGTACTTGCTGTTCTTTTTTCCCAGCACCCACATCATACTGAAGCACCCCAAACTCCAATTCCAGGACTCCAACACCCTCTCTGGTTTCATAGAGCATGCACATGTGCCCGTACACACACACAATAAAAAATAAAACAAAAAACCTTCATGTCTTAGGAAAGTGGTCAGAGGAGTGGAAATTACGGTCTAAAGAAGAATCTGATAAATATTCTATAAAGACAATGGAAAGATTCAAACCAAAAAAAAAAAAAAAAAAAAAAAAAGAAGAAGAAGAAGTTGAAGTTGCTGTTCCAAATTGGAAAATAGCAAACAGCAGGAAAACGGTGGACTCTGAAATACTGCAATTTTGCTCCCTTCATACAGAAAATGCCTTAGAGTTTCCATGTGCGAAGCCGCTGCTGTTATTGCCCGAGTGAGGTAAAATGGCAGTGACCGTGATGCTATGACCATAGGGCACAGGCTTTCATGACTGACTGGCTTGTGGCTTCTGTGCCTCACTAGATAGATGCTTTGAGATCCAACCTACTGCAACTGCCAGTGGCTGCTCTATCCCGTGCCTGCTTTATGAAGTGGCTCCTTTATGAAGTGGCTTCTCTATCCCATGGCTGCTCTATCCAATGGCTGCTCTATGAAGTGCCTGTTCTATCCCATGGCTACTCTGTCCAGTGGCTGCTCTATGCAGTGGCTGCTCTATCCAGTGGCTGCTCTATGCAGTGGCTGCTCTATCCCGTGGCTGCTCTATCCAGTGGCCGCTCTATCCAGCCATGGCAAGCCCTCATGCTTATTTGAACATCCACACGAAGGAACTGAAGTGACAAAGGGGCCTCACGCCTGACCTTACCTTTTTTACTTCATATTTAATAGCAAGCTTTAAGCGGCTAAGGTTGGGACGGCCGAGGTCCCCGGGCTGGCGAGTCTCTGCGTCCCCATTCAGGATGGCCTCCACTTCTTCTGTGTTTCTGCAGAGGTCCAGGAGGCCAACAACGAAATCCTTGCACTGCATGGACAACTTCCTGTAGTCATTCTAGGAAAGAGAGGTGCAGGTGAAACAAGATGGAGTTAGCTCATATTCCACACTCGGCAGAATGTTTTAGATGGTTGAGGGATTGTGCATTTCAAGAGAAAAAAACCACAGTTTGGTTTTATAATGCTTTGTTTTTGTTGTGTTTTGTTTTTGCTTTGAGACAAGGGTCTTACACTGTAGCCTATGATGACAAAAACTTACTGATCTCAAATGTCCAGCAATCTTCCCACATTAATTTCCTAGGCCCTGTGGTTAGCATGAGTGGCGGTGCCCAGCTTATTTTCACTATAGTTTATTTTAAATATATTTTAGTCCTGTTCTGCTGTTGGCCCTCTGGGATATTTTATCATCATGAAAATTTTTCTCAAGACTCTAAAATTGTGATATCAGCCCAAAGAATTGCCAATGTTATTTTAAAAGATTTTGCTGTGTTAAACTCACTAACTGATCTTGGAGAAATAAAACATAACCAGATTTCTACACAACATGCCTACCATGCTTTGCAGAGACCCTGTCCTATAGGGTGTAAGTTCACCATGAAGGTGTAAGCTATATAGTTGATGGGACATCAGAAGACTTTTAGAAAGGTGTCATGAAAAGCAAGCCAGCACTGAACAATTACCTTCTTCCTTTCTTTTTTGGGACTGATTCTCAAGTACCTCAAGATGGCCTTGAACTCCTGATGCTTCTGCCATCACTTCTCAAGTGCTGGGAACATGTGTTTCACCAAGTCTGGCTTATCAATGGTCTTCTCAACAAATTGTTATTTCTTACATTATGAATCCAGCACAGGATCAAAATATAAGATCTATGTACAGATTCTGAAAGCTGAGATTCTCATTATAGATGTTTATGAGCCACCATATAGGTGCTGGGAATTGAACTCAGGACCTCTGGAGGAGCAGTCATGCTCTTAACTCCTGAGCCATCTCTCCAGCCCTTAAGCTGAGATTCTCTTTGGAGAATAAATAGTTTAACCAGGTATGTGAGAGAGAAGGGTCCCTGCAGGTGTGTGTGTCTGGGGGTGTGTGTGCCTGCAGGTGTGTGTGACTGCAGGTGTCTGTGCCGGGGGGGGGGGGGGGGGGGGAGGTGTGTGTGCCTGCAGGTGTGTGTATGTGGATGGTACCTGCAGGTGTGTGTGGATGGGTACCTGCAGCCATAGGGGTTATACATGCAGAGGTGTGTGTGTGTGTGTGTGTGTGTGTGTGTGTGTGTATGTGTGTGTGTGACCTACAGGTGAGTGGGTGGGTACCTGTAGTGTGTGGGGCAGTATCTGCAGGTGTGAGGGGGTACCTGAGGTTGTGAGGTGTGCCTATAATCCCAACACTTGAGAGTCAGAAGCAGAGAAGTGATGAGTTACAGACCAGTGTGGGTTGCACAGTGAGACAGTCTCAAAATAAAATGAAACCTTGTTTAACAGAAAAACTAACTGTGCTATCGTATCATTCCAATGAACTAATTGCTGCTGGGTTAAGGTTAGGGTTAGGGGAGAATCAGAATGCAGTCTGTGTTCGAATGACCATAAACCGCTGCCATCTCTTCACATCTTCATCTGTCTCTTACTCATGATTCCTTCCTCCTTATTTTCTTACAATGAAATAAGGAGATGTGTACATATCTTTATTTGTAACTAATACATACATGTGCATATACACATACATATTATTCATAGATGTTAAATAAGAAAACCTGCTATCAGAACCTGCTGTATAACAGGTAGATACAATCCCATCTGACTGCCATATAGTCTTGCTGAGGGTAAATAACCTATCCCAAAGTTTCACTCAGTAACGGTTAACAACTGCCCTTGACATAAATAGGTTTGCCTCAAATTCATCATTGCCTTGGAGGACATTACACCGTCTTGCTAAGCTAGAAGACTAAAGGGGAATGTACCTAAAGATCAGAGTATTATTCTCTATATAGTGACAGCTGCCCAACTGGGCTATAGGAACAAATCTTGGTCTGGGACTTCCCTGATCCCTAGGGTAACAGTCACTAAAAGGCGCATTCATCACAGCTGTGCCAATGCTGGTGTGAGACACTCAAAAGATAAACAGACACTACTCAATGGGAAATGTAATAATAAATTAGGTAAAATTTCAAGTAAGAGTTAAGGAAAGACGTTTCTCAAGATACACCAGGTGGTACTAACTTTCCTGTTGTTTTCAGCCTTAGCAGGGGCCACTGTTTCCGTTCATGTAGCATTTGATGATCAGCATTTATTCTTCCAGACTGCAGCTATGAAGTTGAAGGAGCAAGGGAGAAGAGAGACACACAGGAGACTCCCAGGGCAGCAGACCCCCTGGGGCAGCAGACCACCCCCAGGGCAGCAGACCCCCCCAGGGCAGCAGACCCCCACAGGGCAGCAGACCCCCAGGGCAGCAGACCCCCAAGGCAGCAGACCCCCAGGGCAGCAGACCCCCAGGGCAGCAGACCCCCAAGGCAGCAGACCCCTCAGGGCAGCAGACCCCCAGGGCAGCAGACCCCCAGGGCAGCAGACCCCCAGGGGCAGCAGACTCCCAGGGCAGCAGATCCCCTGGGGCAGCAGACCCCCCCCCCCAGGGCAGCAGACCCCCAGGCGCAGCAGACCCCAGGGCAGCAGACCCCCAGGGCAGCAGACCCCCAGGGCAGCAGACCCCCAGGGGCAGCAGACTCCCAGGGCAGCAGACCCCCAGGGCAGCAGACCCCCAGGGGCAGACTGTTCTGATGAACCTCTCTCTCTCTCTAACTGTGACCTACAACCTGCTAGAAAGAGACCTTCTCTACCCATTCTTTTCACACTTCAGCAGGAAATGCAAAGGAGAAGTACCTGCTCACACATGTGCATGAGCACACGTGCAGAATTTTGTGCCCTTATTTTATTTGCAATCTGTCTCTCTTCAACAGATTCACATATTTTCTCATCTTTATTTCATTAAAATATAATTACATATTTTTTTCACATTCTTCTTTTCCATACCCTTTCCATTTGCCCTTCCCATTCTTTCCCAAATTCATGGGGCATTAGCCATTGGTGTTATGTATCATAAATACATAAAAACATAAGGTGATGGTGGTGCACCCCTTTAATCCCAGCACTTGGGAGGCAGGGGCAGGCAGATCTTTGTGAGTTCAAGGCCAGCCTGGTCTACCAAGTGAGTTCTGGGGGAACCAAGGCTACACAGAGAAACAGTGTCTCAAAAAACCAAAATAAATAAACACATCCAGGTGAATCAGCTCTGCATTGCCTGCATTATACGTTTTGAGGGCTAAAGAGTGCGTATTGAATAGCTAATTAGGGTGCTCATCCCTGGGCCCTCTCTCCACAGCTGTTAGCCTGAGAGTTGCTTTTGGTAGAATGGTCATTTTTCTGTTGTTGATTCTGGTGTCTTGCTCAATCTCTTTCTTCAGATGGTTAATGTTTTCTTTGTAGAGGTCTTTCAACTCCCTGCTTAGGTTTATTCCTAGATATGCAATTTGAGACCATTGTGAATGGCAGTGTTGCAGGATCTGCTGCTCAGCATTGGCATATAGAAAGGCTGCTTTTTTCCAGTGAGTTAAATTGAATATCTTTTCAGACAAGGGTTATCCACTTCTCTTTTGAGTCTACATGAGCATAGTGTGAGGCCAACAATATGCACTCAGCAAACTTTGCTGGTGAAGGCAAAGAAAGAAACATAGAATAGCTGTGTCTGAATTCCTGCTTTCTCCTTAATGTGTATGTGAGACAGGAACGGTCTGGACTCCTAGTGAGCACTGCTCTCTCGTGAAGTCAGAGTGGCAATCACTTAAAGTAATTCATAAATCCCAACAAGAGTACATCTGTGTCCCCCGGAATGTGATTCCACCTAATAGGCTCTCTCTCAAGTAAGTGACACCTTCTGTGCCCCTATAAGGCCTGATAATAGGCACATAGCCTTATTACTAACAGATACTACTTTTCATACCAGTCGGTTTCTTGGAAGATACTTATCTTCCAAGCAGGCAAAGCCAGACATTTTAAAACATTATATAGCAGAACACAGCAGCGATTTAAAAATAGGCACAGCAGTAGCTTCTCTGCCATTCTCTGCCCCGCCTCTGCAGCAGAGGCATCTGGAGGGCCATGTGCATGGCAGTGCACAGACCACAGGGGAACTGGAGATGCTCCAGAAGGTCTTTCTCTTAGGAATTGCTGGGATGCTGATGATCCTTTCAGCACAGAGGAAATGAATGGGGAACTGAGGGGCCTTGAAATGGATCCTTGCGTTACTACAAGCAACCTAAGAGGAAGAGGGGTCAGAAAAGAATTTATAGACATAAGGCATAGAAACATATGGTGGCACCAAAGGAATTTGGGACACTGAGGACATGTATTTGTTGACAAAGCCATGCTGTGATGAACTCACCCTTTAAGGCTCTCACTCTTGGTTTGAGCTTAGACTTGTGTCGGGAAGTCCCAGCCTTCCATTTTTGTTATTTGTTTGTTTACTATTTTTATGTCCAGTGCAAGGCTTAACTGTCAAGCTTACAAAAGTCAAGCCTATATTCTTCAGATAAGATACTCTATTCCTTTACCAAATATGTGTACCAAGTAATAAGAGACCTTCCTCTGGTCCTATTACCGTCACCCATGATGGACTCCTTTTGTCTCCCCACACTTCACCTGTCTGCTGAAGATGAAGTTCTGAGATAGAACTACCTTCTGACTAGTGGTAAAATGCTATCAGCTAACCGGCCCCACAGGCCTTGAAGGTGTGGCTGCTGTGTCACATGCTGGTCATTAGGTGGTAGAGAGGAGAGAGGCTGTGTCTACCCTCAGTGTTTTGACCTATGAACATTTGAATGATTAGCAGTCTAAAATTCCCTGAAAAGAGTGACCCTAAGGGTGACAGAGAGTCCAACACAGGGAACCTGAATAGGAAGCTAGCCTGAGATAACCCCCAGTCCAGCACAGGGGACCTGAGCAGGGAGCTAGCCTGAGATGATCACCAGTCCAGCACAGGGGACCTGAACAAAGAGCTAGCCTGAGATGACCCCAAGTCCAGCACAGGGGACCTGAGCAGGGAGCTAGCCTAAGATGACCACCAGTTCAGCATTGTGCAGGCCGGAAGAGATGAATGTTGTTTGAGATGACCCCTGCTAGGCAACATAATGCACCACAAGAGAAGCAAGCATTCCTGAGAGGATCCCAGACACTCCGAGACCTAGGGAGCCACTAAGAGGAGCAAGTAAGTGATGGAGAAATAGAAGTGAAAGAGAAACAGAAGAATGTGGGCACAATGAAGAGAGGCACAATTGGAGACCCGAGGGTAGTGAGGAACAGCCTGGTGTGAGTAACTGGTGATGCCACCTGGGATCACGGTTGAGTCTTGGTTGTGCTGCCACCTGCGGTTACATCTGAGCTTGTGGTGTGGTCCTGCTGCAGCATGGGTCTGTTACCACCAAAATCCAGGTAGATGTCCCTGGTCTGAGTTGCTGCCCAGCGACTTGCTGATGTCTGAGGGACATGGTTCCAACCCTCACCTGGGAATCTTGAGAGAGCTGGCCCTGGGGGCAGAAGAGTAGGATAGCTGACCCTGGCCCCTAGCCAGCTGCAGCACTCCAGAGAGCTGGCCTGCACATTTCCACAGGGGGAGCTGGCCCCAAGGATATGAGCCTGAAAGAGCTGGCCCCATGGTGGTATGGCCTCTCACCACCTGTGGCAGGTGGGAAACCCAGCCCTGGGGTCATGAGAGCTATCTCTGACAATTACCAGCTGCAGCACTCAGAAGAGCAGGACCTGCACTTGCCTGAAGAGCACAGTAGAGACAACCCTGGAGAGCCTGACCTAAGGGCATGAATGTGGGAGAGCCACCCCAAAGTCGTCTACCATGCAGCTGTGTGGGTGAGAGAGATGCCCTCTTCTGCTCTCTCCCTTACCACCTACAACAGGCAGGAGAACTGGCGCTGGGGTAATAAGAATAGGAGAGCTGTCCCTGCGCCTTGCCTGCTGCAGCACTCAGGAGAACAGACCCTGCACCTCACTGCCATGGCAGGGTAGAACTGGCTTCGGATGTAAGTGTTGCAAGTGAGCCAGCCCAAGGGTGTGAGATCAGGAGAATCGGAGGGGTAACCAGCTGAGACACTTCTTAGACTCAGATCCAGGACTTTGAATTGGCTTACCCCAACATCTACCCCATCAGTGAACTGTGGGAGTGCATGAAGGGGCTGGTCCTACAAATCCAAAACTACAGGATCTCCATGACACAGGGCAACAAGAGGCTTTTCAAGAGAAGCGTCCTAGAGAGGTTCCAGTATTGATATAGTGTAGCAGAAGCCAAAGGCCTTTTGTACCAGATCAACTAGTTATTAGATTGAGCACTTGAAAGCAAAGAAGTGTGGACAAAAGGGTATACTTGGCCACACTGTGACACCCTACAACTTCCACAAGATTTTTTTTCTCTGTTGAGGGTAGAGGTTCCCAGGGTGGAGGGCGGATACTAAAAGAAGGAGAGAGAGTAAGATTGGAGTGCATGATGTGAAGTCCACAAAGGACCAATACAAAGTTACCCAAATGCTATTAGTTCACATGTATGGTCAAGCATACAGTGAGAATTGAGATTATTTTAATGTACTTTGCCTCTTGATTCTCCACCACGGCCAAAGCACACATCTTTCTGGAGAGAGGGGCCAGCATGAGTGAGGTAAATAAGGTACGAACGAGGCCTGCTGAATGCAGTAGCCCTTCCCTTTCCATGGCTTTAGCCTTCTGGGGTTTCAGACTCCAATGTTCAACAGTAGTCAGAAGACACTAAATGAACGGAAACCTTCTAGAAATAAACAATTTCTACTTTTTAAATTGTATGCATTTCCTGGTAGTCTGATGAATTCTTTCATCTCTCCAGTTTTACCTCTCCTGTGTTCAGGTTGCCCTGTGTTCAACAATAGCCACACCAAGCATCTACGCAGGAGAAACTGTACTGCAGTCTCCGAAGATATGCGATGTAGAGACCACCATTCAAAGTACAGCATAGAGAAGATTAAGTTATCATGCTGGGTTTGAGCGTCAATAGTGTATCAATTTATTCTATCATCAGATGCTGAGACTCACAATCAAACTTTGTGGCAGAGCACACAGTAACTTAGGGAAGAGTTGGGGGATAGAAGGACATGATGTGGACAGGAGCTCCACAAGGAGAGCAACAGAGCCAACAAATCTGGGCCGAGAGGGACCTACAGAGAGTGATGCACCAACCAAGGACCATGCATGAAGAAGACCTAGACCCCCTGCCCAGATGTAGTTGATAGGCAGTACAGCCTCCATATAAGCCCCATAATATGGGGATCAAAGATGCCTCTAACATGGACCCTGTTGCCCACTCATTGATCAACTCCTCCGGGTGGGGCAGCCATGGCAACACACAGAGGAAGAGCACCAACAGAAACCTCTAGTGCCAGTGCTAGGGAGGCAGAGGCAGGCAAATCCTGAGAACTCTCTGACCAACTGGTCTAGCCAAGCAAGAAGTGAGCTCCAGATACAGTGAGAGTCCCTGCTTCAAACCCTGAGGTCATGGGGTTAACGGATGGGTCAGCAAGTAAAGGTCCTTGTCTCCAAACCTTATGTTCCACATTCAGCCCCCAGAATCTGCATAATAGGAGAGAATTTCCTATCACAAGGTGGCTTCTGACCCCCACACACATGCACATAGACACACACACACACACACACACACACACACACACACACACACACACACACGAAACAATGTTGAGAGTGACCGATGAAGACACTCAAAGTTAGCCTCTGGGTGCCACGTGTTCATACACGCATGCATATTCACACACATGAAAACATGAACATGCATACATATACACAAATAATCATGACAAAGCAGGACAGAGAAAGGTGAACACATCAGACTGGATACCTGATGGAGGAAGCCCAGCAGCAGGTGGATGCTCTTTGGCTTGGAATCTGAGGTTTCATCCTCTCAAATATGTCAGGGACCACATAGACAATGGCTGCATCTGATATCACACCTTTCCCCAGACACCTCTACTAAGAGTCTCCTCAATGTTCAACATGCCTGTTTCATTCACATGTGTGAGACTACTCTTTGGCTTCTTTTCTTTGCCTTCTAAAATCTGTTCATTTCCCCACACGTAGCTGCAATGCCAGCTCCCATGGGAGTTGGCTGAAGCACAGTGGGAATTTAACCTTTTCCTTAACTTCTACACCACAATAGTCAACGCTCTACAAAGCAGTAGTCATGTTTATCTGTGTGTGTACTGTCTCTCAACCTGTGACTTGTTCATCTTTCTGACCTAATGGCACCTGTCACTGTCACCACACACAAACACAGTATGTGTGAAGAGAAAGAAGCTGAGAGTTACAGGGGACCTGTATTCTGATCCCAGCTCTGTCATGTACCAGTTGCTGAGTTCAAATCCGACCTGAACCTGTTTATCCCCTAGTCTTCATGTAGCATAGAAACAACACCCACTCAGGGCTGTGACAAATGCAAAATATCTGACAGAAAGTAGACCACTACAGCAATAATTATACTTATGGAATGAAGCATAAATTTGGGACTGGGAAAATGGCTCAATCAATAAAGTACTGCTGTACAAGAATTCGGACTTTAATTGAGAGTCCCAAAGCATGTTGCTTAAAAACAGAAAACTGAGCAGACTGACACATGTCTGTAACGCCAGCACTGGGTTCAGGAACTGGAAACCTAGAGCTCATTACCCAGACAGTTAGCTGAATTAATGAGGGCCTGCGTCAGTGAAAGATCCTGTCTCAAAAATAAGAGGGAGTGTGAGCAAGGAAGACATCCATGTCAGCTGTTGGCCTTCACACACATGTGCACATGTGCCCTCTTGCACACACTCACATTAATACACACACACACACACACACACACACACGTATAATCACATATCCATAAAGTCCCAACATGCATAGCATACAAACATGGAAACATACCTTGGCTTTGACCTAGCTGACATCATACTTTCCCTCACTCTGAGCCTTCCAAGTTTTAGTGGGTCCTTCCACACAAAGCTGAAATGACAGCTTCTACAGGACTGTGCCAAAACATGGTAGGTGTTCAATAAATATCCCTTGCTCTGATATTTTACAGCACACTGCTTATAGAGCTACTTAGTACCTGGACTTTGTGATGCTGCTGCTGCCAACCACCTACCTTGAACTCTTTCTCAATGTTGGCAAGTACTGCCAGCTCATTGCTAAGTTCCAAAGCCGTCATGACTGGATCTTCACTGGACAGTGACAGGTAGGCTGGGCTTGCCAGGCCTTTGTAGGCATTTATCCTGGACCTGGAGTGGCTGAATGAGTCGTGCTTTTGTTTCTGGCTGCATTCTGTGCACTTGCAAAAGTAGTCATGGGGCCGTTCAATCCGAGCACCCTTTCTCAGGAGTGTGTGCACAATTTCGTATTCCTGGCAATGGGCAGCCAGGATGATCGGTGTCACGTCATGGGAGAACCGTGTCCCATCTTCATCGTAGGCATAAAAGTCATCTTGCTGGAGTTCAGACTGGCTGGGGCTTGTCGCTAATCTCTTGCCTTCAGCAAAAGCTGGATGGCTGAGGATTGCCTCCACAATCCGTACATAACCTTTACTGATTGCTAAGAGTAAAGCATCCCCAACTCGAGACAAGTTTTCCTTTTTGAGTAACAGTTCTGTAATTTCTAGGTGTTCATTGGCCACTGCCAGCTGCAGGGCGTTCTGGCCCATGTAATCCACACAGTTCACATTGAGGGAGAGGCACTCTTCTAGCATTTTCCGCACCACTGGGATGTTGCCATATTCCGCTGCATCTAGGAAGCGCTCCTCCTCAATGGACAGGCTCGTCGAGTGATCATTAAACATGTATGCCGGTCCCCGATTAGCCAATCTTCTTCCCTTCTCACGGAGAACCGTCTGCCGCCGGTGAGTCAGTCTGTTTTCATTACCCCGGCTGCAATAAGACAGAATGATGGTGAAGAAATCATATTAGGAGCATTTTCTATGCCAAATGATCTGTCATCCATCTAATGCAATCCTCAAATATATGAGATGTTGCCTTGGCATCTCTAGACCCACGAGCTGATAAGATGAAGATTAACTTATTTGTTAATGAAGTCTAAGAACTTCTTATTTAAGACAGCTAAGTACTGTATCGAGCTTAACGCTCCAGTTCAGAATAGAGACCTTGACGATTGTCATCATTTTTTGTGGGTGTGTGTCACTCATGGAGAGATATTAGTAGTATTTCTGAACTGCAGATGGTAAATACTGAGAAAAGGCTATTATTGGTCTCTGAGATGAGTAGTCCACAGCCTACAGTCACCTGGAAAGAGAGCCTTAATAAGGAATTACCTAGATCCCACTGGCCTGTGTCATGACTGTGGGGGATTTTCTTGGTTATAAGTTGACTCAGTTTACAATGGTGGGCAGCACCACTCCATGTCTTGGAGTCCTGGGTTTTACAACAGTAGAGAGAGCTAGCAGAGTAGCAAGTTGAGTAGGTGTCATGGCTCCATCTGCTCCTCTCTGCTCTTGTTGGTGGCTGTCCTGTGACCAGCTACCTCAAGCACCTGCCCCTGTGACTTCCCTGCAGTGCTCAGCTGTAACCAGGAATCATAAGTCAAATAAACTATTTATCCCCTAAGTTAGTTTTTGTCAATATATCTGTGACACCAACAGAAATGAGTCTAGAATATAGAACATAAAGACATTTTTAAATGGTAAATGGAATAGTAAATTGACTCAAGTCTTCAGTATTTATTGGGTCATTCCTATGTATATTACTGCTGGGAAATTGATAGTTAAAATATACTATTTATTCCTTTAAATCCTATGATCTACAACAGAATCAGCACGTTGCCCCATCATATGCTGTTTGGCTGCTCAGTGAGCCTATAGCATCCAGCCTAGCTGCTGGGAGACAGTGGAATGTCAGCAACGGAAACACGGCCAGTCAGATGAGTACGCATTTGGGAGCTCGGATGTGGGTGGCATGGGAACTTTGTTCAGCAAAGGGGTCAGTCATGGGCTGAGGGAGAACTTCACCAGCTGGGACAATTAGCATCCAGACTCTGCTAACCTGCAAATCACTGAAAACTTGAAGAAGCCATGATCAGGAATCCAGAAGAAGGGAAACTGTCATGGTGGAGGACATGTCAAAGAAGCTGCTGGCTTCCACTTGAGGCCTCTTGCCTATAATAAGAAGTGAAAGTAGTCCTGTCCTGATCAAAATGCCATAAGAAGAAATTTATCCATTATGGATCTAAATTGGTGTCAGAAGGTCTTCTTGAGGCTTAAGGGTGCTCATTCAACTGAAAGGTCCCAGTCTTACTACGGCCACTACTGGAAACCTGAAGGGGAATGGTGCTGTAGAATTGAGGAGGGGCTTGTTTATGGGAGGAGCTTAATTGGAAAAGCAAAGGTGACAAATGATTAGTTTCCTTGTTCTAAATGTTCAATGGCCTATCTGTTCCAAGGCTGCAACAGAACTTTCAGTATGAAGACAGCACCAGTAGACTGTAGCCTTCACAAGCCACCCTTCCTGCATGGAGCCAGGTGTAGACAACCTAACACCCTTTCCTTCCTGGAATGTACCTGCTTTCCTAGCTGTCTTGTCTGTAGCAGTGATGCCCACCATAGGAAGGAAGTTAGTGAAACATGATCAACCCCAAGGTCATAGTTCATCAAGGAGCTTGTACAGTGCACTGCCATGTTCACAAGGAGCTTCCATTTTCATTCATTATTGATTACTTTAGCTATCAAAGGCATCTCAAGATAAACCAAAATCATATCCTTCGAAGGCTACAATTTGTCAATAAGTACTTCTGGGTAAGGTGGTAGATGCCTCATCTGTGTGATTGGATGGGGGAAATGAACATCTTATCAAAGCAGATCATATTACTATGAAAAACGTTCAAAGACAGTAGACATTAGCCTAAGCGAGATTTTTCTCTGATGTGGATGTGCACAAGGGAAACACTTACTCATTACTAGTGGGAGTGCAAACAGGTGCAGCCATTATGAAATCTGTGTGGAGGTTCTTCAAAAAGCTAGAAATAGATCTCCCTTCTGATCCAGCTATATCACTCCTGGATGTATAACCCAAAGGATTCCATATCATACTATAGAGACACTTGCTCATCCGTGTCCGTTGCTGACATACTCACAATCCGGGGGAGCAGTCTAGATGTCCAAAGGATGACGGGCATCTCAAGGGTTGCTGTGGGGGAGGTGTCAGAAAGACTGTAAGAGCCAATGGGGAAGGAATTGTGTTGTGAGATTGTGTCTCTGAGACATGTCAGAGAAGCTATCCCCCATGCGGTCTCATCAGCATGGCTACCTGAGGAAGACCTGACAAGTAAGACATCCACAGACATGCTTAACCTGCAAGTCGGCAAGCTCCAGTGTGAGGCGTCATTCTAGGCAAAGAACCATGACAGCTGCAGAGGGCTGAGAGCAGGAGAATGCTCTTCCCCATGTGGTCATCAAAAATGTGGTGGTTTAAAGTAAAATGTCCCCCATAGGCACATATGCTTGCACGGTTAGTCCCCAGCTGACAGATTGTTTGGGAAGGTTTACGAGGCGTGGCCATGTTGGAGGGCATGTGTGTCCTTCTTGAAGTAAGTGTGTCCTTGTTGAAGGTCGTGTCCTTGCGGGTAGACTTTGGGGTTTTAAAAGCCCATGGCAGGATCATCTCTTTAGATGCAGAGAAAGCATTTGATAAAATCCAACACCCATTCATGTTTAAAGTTTTAGAGAGATCGGGGATACAAGGCACTTTCCTCAACATAATAAAAGCTATCTACAGCAAGCCAATAGCCAAAATCAAAGTAAATGGTGAGATACTCAAGGAAATTCCTCTAAAATCGGGAACAAGGCAAGGCTGCCTACTCTCTCCATATCTCTTTAATATAGTACTCGAAGTTCTAGCCAGAGCAATAAGACAACAAAAGGAGATCAAGGGTATCCAAATGGGAAAGGAGGAAGTCAGATTATCCCTATTTGCAGATGATATGATAGTGTACATAAGGGACCCTCAAAATTCCACCAGAGAACTCCTACAGCTGATAAACACCTTCAGCAAATTGGCTAGATACAAAATTAACTCAAAAAAGTCTGTAGCCTTCCTATACACAAATGACAAGCTTGCAGAGGAAGAAATTAGGAAAACCACACCCTTCACATTAGCCACAAGCAATATAAAATATCTAGGAGTTACTCTAACTAAGCAAGTGAAGGACTTTTTTGAAAAAAATTTCAAAATTCTGAAGAAAGAGATTGAAGATGACGTGAGAAGATGGAATGATCTTCCTTGCTCACAGATCGGGAGAATTAACATAGTAAAAATGGCCATCCTACCAAAAGCAATCTAGAGATTCAACGCAATCCCTATCAAAATACCTCCACAATTTTTTAAAGACATTGAAAGTTCAGTTCTGAACTTCATATGGAAAAACAAAAAACCCAGAATAGCTAAAACAATCTTGTGCAATAAAAGGTGCTCCGGAGGAATCTCCATACCTGATCTCAAACTGTACTATAAAGCAATAGTAATTAAAACAGCATGGCACTGGCACAGCAACAGGCTGGTTGATCGGTGGAATCGAATCGAAGACCCAGATATGAATCCACATACATATGGTCACTTGATTTTTGACAAAGAAGCCAAATCCATTCAATAGAAAAAGGATAGTATCTTCAACAAATGGTGCTGGTCTAACTGGAGGTCTATGTGTAAAAAAATGCAACTGGACCCATATTTGTCACCTTGCACAAAACTCAAATCCAAGTGGATCAGAGACCTCAACATAAAACCAGAGACACTAAGTCACTTAGAAGAAAAAGTGGGGAAGAGCCTGGAACATATTGACACAGGAGACAACTTCCTGAACTTCCACCAACGGCCCAGGCCTTAATGTCAACCATTAATAAATGGGACCTCATGAGGCTGAGAAGCTTCTGTAAGGCAGGAGACACTGTCAAGAGAACAAAGCGACAGCCTACAGACTGGGAAAAGATCTTCACCAACCCTACATCTGACAAAGGTCTACTATCCAAAATATATAAAGAACTCAAGAAATTAAACACCACCAAACCAAATAACCCAATTGAGAAATGGGGCTTGGAACTAAACAGAGAATTCTCAACAGAGGAATATCAAATGGCTGAGAAACACTTAAAGAAATGCTCAACCTCCTTAGTCATCAGGGAAATGCAAATTAAAACAACTCTGAGATTCCATCTTACACCCATCAGAATGACTAAGATCAAAAATTCAAGCGACAGCACATGCTGGCGAGGATGTGGGGAGAGAGGAACACTCCTTCATTGCTGGTGGGAATGCAAATTAGTACAGCCACTTTGGAAATCTATCTGGTGCTATCTCAGAAAACTGGGAATAGGGCTTCCTCAAGACCCAGTTATTCTACTCCTTGGAAATACCCAGAAGATGCTCCAGCACACAACAAGAAAATTTGCTCAACCATGTTCATAGTAGCCTTATTCATAATAGCCAGAACATGGAAACAGCCTAAGTGTCCATCAATAGAAGAATGGATAAAGAAACTGTGGTACACATACACTATGGAATACTACTCAGCTATGAAAAAAAGAAATTCCCGAAATTTGTGGATAAATGGATTGAGCTAGAAATGATCATAATGAGTGAGTTAACCCAGAAGCAGAAAGACTCAAATGGTATATACTCACTTATATCTGCATACTAGCCCAAGGGACATGTCCCACGAAAGCCTTCACTTACCAGGAAACTGGGACAGAGGGGAGGACATCCTATTGGGACTCTAGATGAGAGAAGCATGGGAGAATGGCAAAGTAGAAGGGTCCAGAGGGTCCTAGAAACCTACAAGTAGAACATTATGATAGGCAGATTTGGGCCCAGGGGTCCTGCTCAAACTAAGGCACCAGCCAAGGACAATACAGGCGGTAAACTTTAAACCCCTACCCAGATCTAGCCAATGGTCAGAATATTCTCCACAGTTGAGTGGAGAGTGGGATATGACTTTCTCACGTACTCTGGTGCCTCACATTTGACCATGTCCCCTGGAGGGGGAGACCTGGTGGCACTCAGAGGAAGGATAGCAGGTTACCAAGAAGAGACTTGATACCCTATGAGCATATACAGGGGGAGGAAATCCCCCTCAGGGACAGTCATAGGGGAGGGGAGTAAGGGGAAAATGGGAGGGAGGGAAGAATGGGAGGATACAAGGGATGGGATAAACATTGAGATGTAACAAGTGTAAATTAATTAAAAAAAAAAAAAGCCCATGGCAGACCCAGTCTCTGTCTGTCTCTGTCTGTCTGTCTGTCTCTCTGTCCGTCTCTCTCTCTTCTCTCTCTCTCTCTCTCTCTCTCTCTCTCTCTCTCTCTCTCTCTCTCTCTCTCTCTCTCTCTTTCTCTCCCCCCCCTTGCTGTGGATCAGGATGTAGCTCTCAGTTACTTGTCTAACACCCTGCCTTTCTGTCTGTCCATCTGCCTGCCACCATGCATCCATCATAAAACTTAGTGTCTGGAGCTGTAAGAAAGCCCCCAGTAAGTGCTTTCTTTGTAAGGCTTGCCTTGCTCATGGTGTCTCTGCAGAGCAACAGCAGTAACTAGGGCAAATACCAAGTGGTCAGGTGTGGGATCAGATATATACAGGTAACATTACATAGACTGAGCAAATTATATTTATATATTTAGTAACATAAGTATGTGTGTATATGTAACAATAATTAAAGAAAAAGAAGCCATGAATTTAAAGGATAAATGGGGGGCATAGAAGAAATTGAAATAGGAGAATAATGTGATTATATTATTAATTTTAAAATGTGGTACATTTACATGATGGAATGTGTATTATCCAGCTATTAAGAAAAATGAAATTATGAAACTCACAGGTAAATGGAAACCAAAGTTTCGTAGATGAGCCATATCTAAAATGATTTAATCCTATCAGCAAGTGTGCCTAGGGGTGTGGCTGAATGGGGCACTCTTGGTTGGCGGGAGTCAAGAAGCAACTTCTGAGAAGCGTATTGTGCTGTGACCCCAGGTCATCTCTTTGCCTCTAGTCTCCTAATACTAAATGACAGCTGTCCTTTGCCGCGTGCAGCTCTGAACCGTTTCTGTCGTAGGTCTTAGTTGTACTTTCTATAAAGCTCTGCTTTTAGCTCCTTATATTTGGACGCTAGGCATCTTACTGTTGCTCTTTAATTTTATTACCCTTTTCTCTCATTTCCAATCATTCATCTATGTGCATCATATCCTGAGAGATTTCTCTAATTTTGTCCTGTGATGTGACTAATAGGGTTCTTTTTCACGGTGTTTTAATTTTCAGGCTCTTTTTCTCAGATGTTTTCTTTTAAGCTTTTGCTAACCATTACATTTTTTTTTTTTACTGTTTATTATCATTTGTCGCCACCACTGCTGACACTACTTAGTGTGGTGTGGCATGATCTGAGTGCACAGGTGTAGAGATCAGAGGGCAGTTTGGGGGGACCCTGTTCTCTCCTTCCACCGTGAATTCCAGGAACACAGCTCAGACCCTCAGGCCTGTCTGCACTGAGCCATCACATGGCCTAAATATTTCTTTTACAATTCTTTTCAGTGTCTTTTTGTATCCCTCTGGGGATGTTAAGAATATAGGCTTTGCAGGCTGCAGTTCAAAGACTTTTCTCTGGAGTCGCTCGTTTCTCTTTGTCTGCTTTGGTTTCTGTATTTGACATCAACTTTCCCATACATAGAAAGCGCTGCTTTAGTGGACATGCTTTCCTACTCCCTAAAGTAATCCTTGTGTAGTGCTTCCTAAGAGAGCGCAGCCTCACCCTAGGAGAACTAGACAATGCTGGCTGAGCCAAGCAGGTTGTCCTGAGTACAACAGCAGTCTCTGGGAGAAGGCTTTTTTCCACGCTAACAAGATGGATGAGCGAGAAGACGGGAGGCACTGGGGAATGTTATGTGAGCAGCCATCCATCATCTCTCCTCTGAAATTCTTAGCCCTCTTCCCTCGGTGTCATTTTTCTGGCTTCTGATAATTTCCGTGGGCTTTCACCTCTTGTGTTCTGTACTTACCATCTTTCATGGTTCCTGTTGTAGACAAGGACGGTGGCTGACAAAAGGAAAAGGTGTCAGCTGAAGGTGCCCCATGGTTTTTAAAAAGACAGAACTAAGTAAGAAGAGAGCTAGGATCTAGAGATTTAAAAGGATGAGTTGGAAACACTGTAACAAATTGGCTGGGGGGGGGGGGGCGGTTCTGCAGAGACTGAAGCGCCAAACAAGAACCATACATGGAGAGGACCTAGGCCCCCTGCGCAGATGTAGCCTATAGGCAGCTCAGTCTCCATAGGGGTCCCCTAGTAAGGGGAGCAGGGGCTGTCCCTGTCATGGACTCTGTTGCCTGCGCTTTGATCACTCCCCCGTACCATGCCACGGAGGAAGAGGATGCAGGTACTCCTGATGAGACTCCATTAGACAGGGTCAGATGATAGGGGAGAAGAGCTCCCCCCTCTAAGGGGAGTAGGGGAGAGGAATAGGGGGCATGACAGAGGGAGGGTGGGACCAGGAGGAGATGAGGGAGGGGGCTACTATTGGGGTGTAAGGTGAATTTGTGTTTTAAATAAAAAAGGACGGGATGGAAGCACTGTAAGTGAAAGCCGGCAAGGAAAGCGCTCATAAACAATCGCGATGGGGAAGAGGCATACAATAGTACCATTTAAAATACTTATCTACTTTGTGCGTATGACTGCATGTGCAGCGCAGCACGGGGACGGGTACTTCTACCGGGCCCTGGGACTGGAGCTACAGGTGCTGTGAGGCACCTGAAGTGGGGGCTGGGACTGACGAGGGTCTTCCGGGAGAGCAGCAAGTGCTCTTACCACCAAGTCAATTCTCTAGCCCTCATATTTGTTCTTTATCCATTAAAATGGGAACAAATAACTATCCCAGCTTGTCTCAAAATATTATGTTAGGAGTCTGTTAAAGTTAAGAACTGGAAAGCACTTAGCTTCAGATTGCACCCATTTGCATCTTCATGGACAGGCACTTAAAAGAGCAAGGGCACTTGGACTTCACCATTTTCCACTTATTATTCAAATAAAAGACTTACAAAGCCCAGAATACGACAATGATTAACACAAGTGGCTATTGCTTTTTTAAAGAGAGAAACCATCTCATCGGTAACTTCATTTATAGCTCACTTTTTAACTGGTTTCCCCCAGCTGTATTTATTTACACACACAATACAGTTAAGTTTATATTGAGCTAGAATAATTACCTTAGTAGTGACACACTTAGTCTAAAACTTACAAATAAACATTTATTATCTTAATATTTATTTGAAAAAAAAAAAAGGTCATGTTCTGTTCTGGCAAGCCACTACTCCTGGGACACGCCCTCTTTCCCTCTAAGCTCTCCTTTTCTTACTCAGGCTTCCCTCTTGGAAAAAGACACCCCATGGGAAAAGAAAGCTGTTGTCAGGGAGAAGCCACCTCATCCTGTCTTAATGACTGTATCACTAATATATGTGAAAAGGAGTGACATTACTTTCAGACACATTTTCATTTTTTTTAAAAAACTGTCTTTTTTATTTAATCTTTGATGTTTCAATAACAAAATGGAGAATAGAACATTTATTTACATATGCACTTTCTACTGCCTTAGAACAATAACTAACGCATGCCTGGAGACATTAGTTCCCCCAGCGTGTGGCAGTGATGGGCTGCTCCAGGGCTGGAGGACACAAGGCTCCCAGGTGCCCTCTCTCACCCTAAGCCACAGAGCAAGGCAGCACGGAGAGGGTCTGGCCTTCAGTTTGGTTTGGTTTGGTTTTTATGTTTGCCTTTTGGAGTTGCTTCATCCCCGACTTACGATTGCAAATACAAAATAAGTAAAGTAACTCTTAAAATATGGAACATTTTAGCCCCTTCAGGGAATATAAAGAACTGTTAGCAGACCATGTTACCTCTCTGAAAATGGATTCTTAAAAGCTGTCTTAGAGAATTGAATCTTAATAGAAAACACACCCCAGGACAACCTACTATTCGAAACGAACAACTCCTCAGTCCAAAACACTGGGTCAACAAGATAGATTTTCATTTCAACTACAAGATCGTTTTGCAAAATCAACTCTTCAGTTTTAAATATGCACACACACACACACACACACACACACACACACACTTTTCTACCTATTTAGCTATATTTGACGTGGTTAAAAGTTTAATAATCTACATTTTCATCTATATTTTAAATTTTTGCTTCATCACAATATATAAATAGCAGTTCTACAAAATAATTCAAATTACCAACCAACCACTGTGATGCTGAGCCATCCACTAGGTGATGAAGAGCAAGTGTTTACATACCTCATTTCCCTGACTCCTGTCTCTGGAAGGACAGTGCCTGTTGCCCCAGATAGGGAATGGTGGAATAATCCATCTCAGTTGAAGACGCCAGCCACAGGACTTAGCCGCCAAACAGAACGGACAGCGTGCTGCGGCCAGAGCGTGGGTGGCAACTCTCTCTACTTCCTGTTCCAAGAAGGTGTATTTCTATCAGAAGGAAGTACTCCTGGCCCCATGTAAGTGCTTTGCTTAGCTTGCTTGCAGCTGCTGTTGTTGTTGTTTTATTTTGATTGGTCTTTTTTCCTGTAAAACCCTGGTGAATGTGTAAATTCAAGCACAAATCTGTTTACTAAAGTAAATGCTAGGGATTGCAAGTAGAGACTATAGATTTGACCTAGTAAAATGGAAATAATAGATATTTCGGAATCTACATTTTATTACATGTACAGTTATTCCCCAGATGAATTAGACTTGGTTATTTAGAGTCTGTTGATCAATGCAAGTAGTTAGTTTGCAATCATTGTGAGGGATGAATGATAGTAGTCGTTGTTGTGTTGTATAATCCGACGTCTGTTTTTACCCTGTCTATTTAATCCCTTTCTACATATTCCAGGCCTTCCTCTAGGGTTGAAGAAGCAATAAATATTAGTATGATATTTGCCTTGTTCTGGTGGGAGCAGACTATTTCGTTTTATTCATCACTGAATTCACACTCTTGGGAGAGTGCTGCTCTGTGGGTGACTTCTATCTCTCAGAGGAATCAAGTTCGCAGCCTTTAAACTCTGCATTAACTCCACAGCGAGCAATCACAGTGTGCAATGCTGCAGCAAAGAAAGACCAGGCATACAGGCTAAGCCTAGGTGTGGTTTGCTATGCAAACAGAATGATATGCTTCAAGTAAACAGCAAACCAACAGGGAATAATGGAAGTCGAAAGGTGTGTCTTTAATGCCAACCATTGAGATTTTTTTTTTTACCCTTAAAGACAGAACTAATAGCCTCCCAGGGGCTCTGCTCCTTCTGCCTGAACTTGACACTGCAGAGTCTGCAGCTGCCCCTCTTCTCAAGGCATCACCACACCCAGCTGAACTCCAGAGACTTTTCTAGGCAGGAATTCTTTATTCTGCTTTCACTCGTTGGCTCTGGCTTTTCTGTGACACTATTTCATCTCATCAAACCTAGCTTTGCACGTGATTGGTCGCACTCCATCACCGCCTGCCTTTATGCTCGCTCCCTGGACAGATCGCAGCCTACAATGTGCATCACTCACAGGTAGCCAAAGTGTGGCTAAGAACAAACCTACCTCATGGTACAGGTTTTGGATTGCATGCTTTGGTTTAATTGTTGATTATTGTCTTATTTGAACCAGTTCGAAGCCAACGTGTGAGGGAAAAAGCACAAAGTAGCTCCCGGAAGTACAGAAAGTGGACTTTTTATATGCATGTGCCTTTTCTCTCTTTTCAGCTTCCAGCTTGAGTTTGGTTAATTTCATTGCCATGTCTTCTTTCTTTGAAATGTTCTTTGGTGGAGTTCTGGGGACAGACATTCAGTTTTATCTATTTTGATGAGTGCCTTTGGGACTATTAAAAACTTTGTGTGTACTGCAAGCAAAATAGAACCCGATTATGTCTAAGGAAGACGTTTAAACCCTTTGCCTCTATTATAAACAACTACTTGGCCCTGGGTATTTCACATGCGTCCTTTCCCAATGCGCAAATATCATCTATAAAAGCCAGATCCCAAGACAAAAAGCAAGAGTATATTTACACTGGAAAAAGTGGGTTTAATGGAGGTACTGTTAGGAGGGTGGAGATACACAAAGTGATAAAAGGAGACAGTCTATTATCAGAAGTGCAGGGTGCAGAGGTGGCCTGGAGATAAGAGCACTCACTGCTCTTGCAGAGGGCAGGAAATCGGTTCCCACCACCCACACTGGATGGCTCACAACCACAACCACATGTAACTCGGGCCCTGGGGATCTGACACCCTATTTTGGATTCTGCAGGAACCTGCATATGTGCACATGCATGACACACATACACACACACACACACACACACAGAGAGAGAGAGAGAGAGAGAGAGAGAGAGAGAGAGAGAGAGAGAGAGAGAGAGAGAATAAACATTTTTAAAAGTTATCAGAAGTGAAGCAAAGTCACTTTAAAGGAAGAACAGCATACAAGAGGGTCTGCCCTTTGACAGATGGTAACGACCTACCCTTGGGGAATGAGCCAGGGACCAGGGCCTCATCTCCTGCCCTCTGGAACCCACAAGTTCTTCCCATAGATTGAATCCAGGCCAATGCCAGGAGATAAGTGAGTCCAGTGAGGTCATCATCTGGCCCCTCCAAACACTGGACAGAGTACAAGGGCAGAGTGAGACAACACCACCCAGCCAAGCACCATGGTGAGCTTCAAGTTGCCATGGTGAACTCCTTCAGAAACAGCTGATGGAAACATGAGAGAGAAGGTGCCAAAGGAGCCTTTACTATGAGTCACTAGCATGTCATCCATCCTCATCTCTCTAAGCCTCATCAGAAAAGACACCCACAATCAAGTTCGGGCAAGTCCCTTATCTTTGTTAAAAAGACGTCTCTAAAGAAATCAGTCCCTCTGGGTTTTAAGCTCCTGCTCATGTTCTGTGGAGGGGAACAACTCAGAACTCTAATGATGAGAAAGGTGGTGTGGTGATTCAGATTTGTCCCATATGGTCTTGATGGGCCTACGCTGAAGATGCTGGCTCCCAGAAACAGCCGTGCATATCAGGAGCTTACTCCTGTGGGATGAGTAAAGTGTACTGCACTTTCCATCAAAGGGTTAAATAAGATATTTAAAAAGAAAACTGAATAAGCTGCTTGGCAGAAATTCTAATTCCTCCAGGGTTGTCTCTGCTTGAAACCAAAATATGTGCTCAAGGTCCCAGACTCTGCTAAAAAAAAAAAAAAAAAAAAAAAAGTTTTCTTTTTCTCAACTGTATCATTTTGCACTAGCCAATCTTGTAGGAATGTGAGCTGAAGCGCTGAGCACTGGAGGTGGAGCATGGGGCCCCTTTGCACTAGGAATAAAAACCTTGGGAGGTTTCTATCATTAACTCACACACATACATACACACTGCCATTCCCTCAGCGTGGCTATGGCCTTTAATGAGTCTTGCTTTAAAGAAACACTTTGGCTTGTGTGGGCATTTTCTTCAGATTCCAGAATCATTTCTTACACTCTTCTACCAGCAGGGCTGGGTCCAAGACCCAGTGCTAAAGCTTTAGCTCACGGAGCCTACATCTATCAGCAGACACAAAGAACAACGAAGTTAAACCATGTGGCATACGGTTTTCATTACTGCAACCAAATAGCAGAATGCCTTTATCAACCATAAGGCATGATTTTAAACAGGAGTTCCCAATTGCATTGATTCAATCATTAAACAGTTCAGATATTTTTTCCTTTCATGGTGTGTGTGTGTGTGTGTGTGTGTGTGTGTGCGTGCGTGCGTGCGTGTGTGTGTGTGTGTGTGTGTGTGTGTGTACTATGTGCGTGTGCCGCAGCACACACATAGAAGTCAGAAGACAACTCGCATGAGTCAGTTATTTTCTTCTGGAACCATGAGTCCCGGGTATCAAACTGAGTTTGACAAGCAGGGTGACAGGTGGCTTTACTCCATGAAATAATCTTGTCAGTCTAACGGTTTCACTATCTGCCAGATAGCTACACCAGAACGTTGTGCTTCCTGTGTGTGGCATATGGGAAGTAGTGCAAGAGGGGATGAGAGAAAATTGAACAAAAGATTGAACGTGGTGGGTCTTATGCTAGCATGGTGCGCTTTGCTAGTCAGTAGCAGGCAGTTTTGAAACTAACCCATGGGTCAGGGAAAAACTCCCTCAGAAGAAATGAGAAATGTCACTGAACCTGAGGAAGAAGGAAAGCTAACAGGGAGGAGGGATCGCTAGAAAACAACAACAACAAACAAAACAATAACAGAGGAGCCCTTGCTCTGAGTCAGCAGCTGAAAACTTCCTTCATTCCACGAACTCTTTCTTTTTGTTTTTGTTTTATAACTCGATATTGCTTCATTTTATTTCTGACCATTCAGAGTCAGACAATCATGCATCTCAAGACTCATTAATATGCAGTAGGGCATTACAATCATATTATTAGTACAAAATGGAAAGGAAAAGTTTTCTTGTTGTTTTCTAACTAGAGGATCACTAAAAACAAACAGATGTTCTATTCTTCAGATGCTAAGAAAATTAGCATTTTTGTAGAGATCTACATAGAGCTGAAATAACCTACAGTCATTGGGAAAGAAGGGGTTAAAATATTTTTAAATCTAGATAGATGTTATAAGTTGACAGAGATGAGACATGATAGATACTGATTCTCATTCAGAATTTTAGAATCACCAAGATAGGAAAGATGTTTTCTACAAAGTTGCCAAATAAAATAAGCCAACATACCATGAATGTAACATTCATATAATCCCTGGTTGTTTCATGGTTCTTCTTGCCGTATGTAATTTTTTATTTATGTGTAATAATATAAATGTTTATGCCAAAAATAAAATAAAATCTCTTTTAAGAAAGAATCTGATATAATATTATACATTTTAAAATATTCACTTTATTTTGAAATTTCTCTATATTTCACGATTGTTCCTCATGCTTTTTTGTCATTTTCACTATTGGCCAGATAAGTCACTAGAAGTTAAACCAGTATCTCTCTAAGCTGAAGAGATTTCTGGCATTCGTGCTGTGGATTTGGTGTTAAGAGAACGTGAATTAGACAGTTATAAGTGACAACATTTCATATTTACTTTCTGGTAGCTCATTATCACTCTGGGTCTTTTCCCCCTGGAACTCTTGAGTTCTGTCCTGCAGGGAGAAATTTGGTTGCTGTCTCTGTTTAAGTGGAGGTCTAGGACCTGAGATTACATGCTGAACATCCGTTGACCTTCCCTGTTTAGCACTTAGGACTTAAACTTTGAGGTAGAAATGGGCCTATTTAGGCCACTCCAAGAGCTCAAGACAATAGTTTAGGGGATTTGAGTTACTGAACTCAGGTACTGAGTATCCAGCCCAACAAGTACTGTTCTGAGCCACTGGGACTCTTGGGATTCCAGTTCCTAAGCTGAGAACCACCCACAGAGACCTCACTGTGACTGAGCTCTGAGTCTCTGGGAACTGGACTTGCTGTCTCCCGGGGGGGGGGGGGGGGGGGGAATCCAGGTAAACAATGGGAAGATAGAGGGATCCTGCCCCCACTGTTCCTGCAGCTTACTGTGCCATCTGCTGAGCCTCATAGTACTTAGTGGGGTAGGAGACTGCCCAGCATTAGGGTTACTCTGAGGTTGATGATTTGTGGAATTAAACTTAATGAACTCTGCCTTGTCTACTATGGAGTGCAAAGCTTCTTAATCGTGACAGTTCAAGACCAATGTCAGACAAATAATGTGAATATATTTTTCCAAAGAAAACAATGCATACATGAACAAAATGCTCAGTGTAACAAGAATCAAAGAAATTCATTTCCGAAGCACAATTAGAATTTGCCTTACTCCAGTCATAATAGTTATGATTTTTAAAAAGATAGAAGAGAAAAAGGTGCTGGTGAGATGCAGATAAAATGCAACATGTATTGTTAATGGAATATGAATTAATATTTCTAAAAAATTCAAACATACAGTTACAGTGTGATATAATAATCCCACGCCTTGGTAGATTCCCAAAGGAATATATATATATATATATATATATATATATATATATATATATATATATATATATATATATATATATATACATACACACACACACACACACACACACACACACACACACATATATGTCAAATACTTTTCTCACAGTTACGGCAACATCATTTACAGTGGGATTTATATAGTACCCACCAGCTTCCGTGCATAAAGAAAATGTGCTACATATACACAATGGAATACTATTCAACTGTAAATATTAAAATCCTGATTTGTAGAAAAATAGATGAGCCTACAGGACATTATATTAAGAAAAATAAGCCAGGTACAGAAGAACAATAACATGTATGAATTCTTGCTCATATGTGGATGCAAAAAAAAAAGTTTATCCCACGCAAGTAACAAGTATAATAGTGATTGCAAGAGGCAGGAAGGGTCACAGGCAGAGGGAAAGGCAGAGACTGGTTAATGAGTACAGTGCTGCGACTGGGATGGACGAAGAGACTGCACGATTACACTTAACACTGACTGATGTTTTCTAATCATTACAAGAGACGTTTTTATGTTCTCACTACAGAGAAAGAATAGATAATTGGGGTGATAAATATCCTAACCCTCATACTATCTCTATAAATTGTATAGCAGGACCCATATGCATGTGGGAAAGTATTTATATGTCCATTAAAATAAAATGTGTTTTAATACTATGCCAATTTACTAGAACACTAGCACTGGGTTCTCCTCTAGGGCCCAGGGCCAGTTAGTCACATGTTCTTGGCTCCTTTAATAGTGTAACTATGGATTCCATCCCATGGAGTGGGTCTGATTCAACTAGGAAGCGGTCAGCTACTCCCATAACACTCACAACACTGTTGCGCCCATAACACTCACAGCACTATTGCACCCATAACAACCACTCACAGCACTATTGCAGCAGAGAGCGAGTTTTATCAGAACAGTCATCATGACCATCACTGCTTTCCACATCTTATTTTTATCATGTCTGTGCTCTGACCTTGGAGATGCTGTTCGTAAAGTGTATTCCACTATTCTAGCTTTGCCCTTATATATTGGCATTAAAGTAAACATGATAAAGTAAACTAACTAGATAACATCCACACTACACAAGGTTCCCGTTCCATTTAAGAGATAATTTTAAACAACATGAGCTGTATACTGTCAAGAAACTGTGAGTCTTCCACATATCTTTGCACAATGATGACTCAAGAGAGGAATGGGAGAGAGCTCACCCCACACTGCAGCCATGTTTACTTTAGTGCTCATAAAACTCCTATCCATTGAAGATTTCACTTAAGAGCAGAGCAACAACCTCATTAGTCACACATCAGACTTTAAGTCACCGGTCTGTGAAAAAGTCAATTTTACATCTGGCTATAAAAGTTGTCACAATACTAAATATCTGAACATTGACACACTCTCTTGAGACAACTAGCATCTTTCTGCAATGCACATTTCTGTCTTTTAAGTGTGTTAATACTCTTGACATGAAGGGTCAAATTGTAAGAAACATTATAAACAAAAAACAAACCCCAAGAGATTTCAAAAATGTATCCAGATTGGCCCCACCCCTCACACATACAGGAAGGCACATTGCCCAGGCCATCCATACCTAACATACAGATGGCGGCTCCTTTAGACATGAAGGAGCCCAGAAAGCTGGCGATGCCATAGTGTTGGATACTGAGGTAGTCAAAGCATAATCTCTCCCTGCCCACACCACTAATCAACAAGCCAAACTAATTGCCCTTACCTGCGCCTTTCAGTTGGCACAGGGACAATCCAAGTATGCCTTTCATATCCTTTTGTCCAGTGCTACCATCTGGAAAGAAAGTGGATTGCTAACAACTAAGGGAAGATCTATAGCTAATATAGACCAGATTATGGCCATGCTAGAAGCCTCCCATCTCCCCACAGCCATTGGGATTATCCACTGTCTGCCACACCAGCGTGACACTTCCATTGTCTCTAAAGGAACCAGTCGGGCTGATGAGGAAGCCAGAGCAGAGGCTCTTGGAAGCCTAACCTTGTCCCACCCACCAATAGAAATCCTCACACAACAACCCACACACACCCCCTTTTCCCCTAATACTCCTCAAATTCTGTCCTCTCTACACCAACTCTTTCATCCTAACATCCAAACTCTACCTGACTTTGTTAAGACTTATGTACCGCCTACCTCTGAGGACTTAAACTTCTTAAAAACTATTACTGCCTCCTGTAAAACCTGTCAGACCTCAAACCCCAACTCTAGGTACCATACCCCTCCTTTCCCTACTCACCAGGCTAGAGGCTCCCTTCCTGGGACTCACTGGCAACTTGACTTCACCCACATGCCCACAGTCAGGCCTACCCAGTACTGCCTGGTCCTGGTAGGCACTTTCTCAGGATGGGTAGAAGCCTTTCCCATCACTAACAAAAGGGCTCAGACTGTTTCTGACTATCTCCTTCACGAGATCATTCCTCGCTTTGGAGTTCCTGCCTCCCTCCAGTCAGACAACCATCCTGAGTTCACCTCTCAGATTTCTCAAACTCCATCTAAAGCCTTAAACATCCCTTGGTATTTTCATATCCTGTACCACCCCTAGTCCTCAGGAAAGATAGAACGAACTAACCTATCCTTAAAAATAACTCTTACCAAACTGTCACAAGAACTTCACCTTGACTGGGTGAAACTCCTGCCACTAGCCCTTTCAGGCTAAGGGCTCTTCCTAAGAAACCTATTTCTATTTCCCCCTTTGAGCTCATGTATGAATGACTAGTTTTAACTCCTGGTTTTTTCATCTGAATCCTCACCCCTTCCTGATCATCTACTTTCCCCCTTACTCAGTCATCTCCTTTCCCTACTGTGGGACTTTACTGACCACCGTCTACCTCGTCCACACACTAATCCCTGTCCATCTCCTGTCAATGTTGGAGATCAGGTCCTGCTCTCTCCTCCGGACCAACGTACTTGAGCTCTTTCCCCTAAACGGCAGGGCCCCTTCAAAGTAACTCTTGTTAACTCCCACAGCTGCTAAGCTGGGTGGTGTTCCTCAGTGGATTCACCTTTCTCGCCTCAAGCCTTTTAACCCCCCTCTTCAAGATAATACTCTTTCCTACATACCAATTCCAACAGGACCCTGATCCCTAAAGCTTCAGAAAATGTCGAGACCCACCACCTTGTCTCCTACTCTGGAAGAATGAGACGTCACTCCAAGAACCTTGCTCAACTCTACCAGATTGGATACATATTTTCTCTCCTCCCCCTTCTTGTTTGTTTTGGTCCAGGGTAACCCTTATGTTTGGAGATTTGAGGTCCAAGAACCCCAAGACGATCTCTCCAAATAGGGTCAGGGAACTGCTCTATGGGAGGATGCCAAAAAGCCGATTGAAATCGCCATCACACCCACATCTGTCCCTCCTCACATATTTGATAGAATTTTTGTTTCCTCTTTGACCAAACAGAGAGTCGTTGCAGGGAAGGAGCGGACGCTTATGGGGGCTGCCCTTATTGGTCCTGCCAGATCCACATGCCAGCACAGATGAAACTGCTTCCCCTTTACAGAAAGATGCTCTTCTTCTACATCCAGGACCCGTGGGACCCCAGATGGGAAATTGGCATCACTGGCAAACTATACTGCCAATACTCACCTGAACCCCTCGATAAGTACAATTCAAATCCATAGAAAATATGTCCAAATCACCCAAACTTATGATATGGAGAAAGTGGGGAAAGTGATTAAACACTCCTCCAAAGTCCTGGCTTCTCTAGCGTCCTCTCTGAAACAAAACAAACCTGTCACTTTGTCTCCTGTTCCAGACCTTGACATCAGCCTACAAGCTCCTTAATGTTACCCAGCCTGGCCGCTTTACAGATGACTGGCTGTGTGTCCCTCCTAGGACCAACTCACAACTGCTAATGACAGCGTCCTCAGTTACACTGTCAGATAACTTCACCGTGCCATTAACTAACTGCCCTAATTCTGGCATTGCCACGACCCCCTACCTCACATATATAATCCTCTTTAGAGTGGCAAGTTGTTGTAAAGCATCTGAGACACATTCTGTAGGAACATTAGGCTCCCTAGATCGCAATGAAACTATAATCATTCATACCTCATCCCAGCCCCAATGCCCTACTGTTCACAACACCTCAATTCTTTGTGGTACTCAAGTTTATCACTGCCTACCTGCTGGCTGGTCTGGAGTCTGCACACTGGTGCTTCTCTTCCCTGAGGTGGGACTGATACATGGAGAACCTGTGCCACTACCTGTTGTGGACTCCAAAGCTGCCCACCACAGTAAGTGGGCAGTCCAAATTCTTCCCCTTCTGGCTGTGGCAGGAACCACTGCCGGTATCGGAACAGGAACAGCAGGACGGGCCACTTTGTATCATCAGCTCTCTTCCCAGTTATCCAGGACCTCCAGCAAGTGGCCCAGACGATACTGACTCTTCAGGGACAAATCAACTCTCTGGCAATGGTGGTGCTTCAAAAGCTACAAGGGCTGGATCTCCTCACAGCTAAAGAGGGTGGTCTTTGTCTCTTCCTCCAGGAGGAATGCTGCTTTTATGTCAACCAGTTGGGTACAGTAAAAGATAAGAAAAAATAAAAATAAAAAATAAAATAAAAAATAAAAGATAAGATTCAACAACTTCAGACAGATCTCCAAAAACAAAGGGAATGAAAGGATAAAAAAGTTGTTTTTCAACCCTGGCCACTCGGCACCTTCCTTCAGAGATGGCCTCAGGGCTGTTCTAAAACCACACCCTCATACCTGTCCGGAGCACCTGACAGCATGTGATGTCCCAAACTGAGCTCTTGCCCACTCAAGGATAAAATACCTAGTAACCAATCATTTTAAAGGTCAACTAACCAATCATATTTGTACTAAGTTCTGCTTCTGTAAGAGTATAAAAGACCCAAGCCTTGCTTATTCGGGGTCTCCAGCTCAATAGAGCTTGGTAGCCCCCGTCGCGATGGAACAAAAAACATCCCTTGCTGATTGCATCGGACTGGAGTCTCGTGTCTCATTGGGCTCTGGAAAGTAGGACCTAGCCCCCCCCCCCCCCCCCGCCCCGCCCAGGTCTTACAGGAACACCTAGAGACTTCCAGCCTCTGGTACTTTAAAAATCCCATATGGAAGTGGATTCTACCCTTCCTGATCCCCCCTTCTGCTTGTTTTTCTGGTCTTGATGTCCGTTCCCTGCATTATTAACTTCTTCTCTGCATACCTCCAACACCAGATAAAGAAGATCTCTAACCAAACTCTTAATAAGTTTTTTTTACAGGGTTATCTGTCGTTAAACAGAGAACTAGATGCCATCGACAATCAAACATGGCCTGATGGTGGGAACTGACAAGTCCTGAGAGAGACAGCGCCCCTTGTCAGCAGGAAGTAACATGGTGAACAAAACTCCACCCATATTCCCTTCTCCCACCATCACTGCCCCCTGGTTCTTCCCTTCTTTTTATAATAACCAAAAGTGAGAACTGTTAGTAATCAGGCAACAATGCAGCCACCCCGAAGGTCCTGATGATGGCGGGAAAACAGGCTACACATCACCACCCCACAACCCCAACTCCCTACCGGCAGGACTCAAGCCATCTGTCACCCTGTGCACCTTCTGCGCATGCATATATACCTCCTGTACATGTGCTAGGTAGTTTATAAAGGGAATTCCTCCCGTCTCTCTCTCTCTCTCTCTCTCTCTCTCTCTCTCTCTCTCTCTCTCTCTCTCTCTCTCTCTCTCTCCACCTGTGTCTCTGGAGACGGTTTCTGTATTCCCCTGTTAAACCTGTTAGGTGGATCTGTGGCATGGCATGATTCCATCCCGTGGCTTTTAAGACATATTCTATACATTTGTCCTTATGATACTTTTAGTATCATGATGTAAGATTCGAGGCACTCTGCGTGCGTGCGTGCGTGCGTGCGTGTGTGCGTGTTGCATGTGTAACCACATGTGTGGGAGCTATGCTGACCAATGGGCTGTGGAGGCCAGCAGTTCATGCCAGCTGTCTTGTTCCATCACTTCTTCACCTGATTCTTTTGAAGCAAGGTGCCTCGGTGAGCCTGAAGCTCCCTCACTCTATTCCGGGTGGTCAATAAGCCTCTGGGGCTCTTTCTCTCTTCACCCTCTGGATGTCATATCCACCATTACATCGGTGCTGGGGATCTCAACTCTTGCTCAGTGTGATGACTATCCTTGGTTGTCACCTTAACGACATCTGGAACTAACTAAAACGCCCAAATGAAAAGAACACCAGTGAGGGATTTTCAATTTGAAGTAGAAAGATCCACTTCTAATCCAGATTTTTTGAATTGAGGAAAGACATGCCTTTAACCTGGATCTTGAGGCAGGATGACTCTCCTTTATTCTATATATATATAGTTTGAGCTGGGAAAACGCACCTCTGACCTGGGCCACTCCTTCTGCTGGAAGCCTATGTAAGGACATGGAAGATGGAAGGTTTTGCTCTTTGCCTGCTTGTCCTCACCTTGCTAGCAAGTCCATCCTTCCATTTGCTTTAGAGCCCACTTCTTTGGGATGCCAGGATATACTGAAGACCAACTGAGACATCCTGGCTTGTGGACTGAGGAACTGCTGGATTCTTGGACTTTCCATTCATAGCCGTCCATTGTTGGACTAACTGGACAACAGCCTATAGACCATTCTAATAAATCTCCTTTCTATGCATGGAGATGCATTCTTTAAGCTCTGTCTCTATAGAATCCTGACTAGTACATAGAGCAAACACTTTACTAACTTATCTTGTCTGCCAACCAAGACATTTATTTATTCCTTCCTTTTCTCTCTTCATTCTATGCACAAATTTTTAGCAAACATTCCAAATTCTGACAACCAAAAGCACTGATGCTAAAATATACAGACATAGCTTTTGGTTCTGGCTTTATCATTGGTTGACTTTTGAAAAATGAGAATTATAATGATCCTTTCACAGGAGTGGGGTGTGTGTGTGTGTGTGTGTGTGTGTGTGTGTGTGTGTGTGTTGATTTGAAAAATTCCAGTTTGCAGAGAGTCATATTTCACCATTTAAATCTTTTTTTTTTTCTTGCCATGACTGAAATAGGTTAAGGAAACTACAATTTTTAAAGCAATGATGGATTTGACAACATCTGGCCCATCCCCTACTCAGGAATTACATCAAGGCCATATGTGCTTCTCCTCAAACCCAGGCAAGTAGCAGGTATCCGGCGTTTATGCTAAAATCCTCTTTACTTTATAGTTAAAAACAGCAAAACAAGAAGAAACACTGCCACTGCAGCACACTTGGAGGGAGGTTCCTAACATACAGTGCAGCCTTTGACTTACTGTGTAGAGCTACTGTCCCTGCGGACCATCATGAAGCGCCTGGGTCAGCAGCATAACAGGAGCCAGTCCTAGGGGCTGTGAGGCTCAACAGAGCTCACCAGCTGTGTAGAAAGTCGGCAAGGCATTGGTCTTTGCAGGTCTACTCCTGTTTACTCTGTCCGAAATACACATGTCAAAGAGCTTCACCCTTTTCAGGCTATTCTATGTTATCTTTAGAAGAAAGGGTACTAACCACAGGTTTCTTTGTTTTATCATGTAACCTCTTTTGCCTGTATTGTTTTAAAGTTTTATTTTTAACAAGTATATATGAATGTATGTCACATATGTGTGGGTGCTATGGAAGCCAGAAAGAAATATTGTGTCCCCAGGAACTGCAGTTACAGGTAGTTGGGAGTTATCCAATATAGGTGCTAAGAACCAAATTCAGGTCCTGAGTAAGAATGGCAAATGCTCTTTTCCAATGAGCCACCTCTCCAGCCCCTTGTCTCTATTGTTTAAGGATCAGTTCTGCAAAACAAAGCACTGAATTGTGACAAAAGCTATGTTAATGTGACCAGCCAGTGGTGACAGAGCAGCCATTTAAGTTATCAAGGATGAAGTATAGCTTCTTCCATCTGCACTTTTACTCAACAGTCTACTTAAAATGAGATTGGCAAGATGGCTCCACCTATGAAGTTCTGAGACTCCTCTAAAGTAAAGTGGAAAGGGAAACACACTGGTGAGCCAGCACAGCCATGGCTTCGGTACAACACAAAGGCAAATCTCGTTGACCATATCTTGTATGAGTAAGCCAGAGGTTGGGAAGGACTGGCACAAATAATGTCTTCTGGACTTGACACTAGTGCACTCATGAGCCCACACCAGCTGTGTTTGTTTGCCTGCTAACGACTTATTCAAGATTAAGCCAGTAAAAAAAATAAAGCATAGGTGGGGAAAGGGCTCGTCAGATCTTTGGCAGTTGAAGGCTGCTGGGTTGGGGCTGTCAGTTTTCTTCAGACAATGGCTTCTGTTGGGTGTCCATGTCCCAGTAGATGGTCCTAGATCCATGCATATAAGAACAGTATTCATTTGAGTCAATAGACTATGGAGTTGGAGTTGTAAGAGGGGCATGAGGGGGTAAAGAACAGAGAAGAACTGGAAGGGAAGTTAGAGGTTATATCAAAAGATATGTGTTTTTAAAGCACAATAAATACAATCCTGTCATAAAAAAAGAGAGCCCCTGCTTTCCACAGAGAAGTTGTTATTATCTTACTCTTTCTATGACAAAAGCTGAACTTCAGCCCCTACAAAAACTTCAGTCCCGACACCACTTGTCTTAGCTGCATTACATGGCTATGCTGAGAAGTTTCAACCAGACTCTGCCCAAGATTCCTGGTTGCTCTTTGCATTCAACTCTGCCATTCTCTATTAATGCCATAGGCCATGGGGAGCCAGTCACTTCAGCACTTGCCTGCACTGAATGCATGTCCACTGGCCATGGGGAGCCAGTCACTTCAGCACTTGCCTGCACTGAATGCATGTCCACTGGCCATGGGGAGCAGGTCACTTCAGCACTTGCCTGCACTGAATGCATGTCCACTGGTCATGGGGAGCCAGTCACTTCAGCACTTGCCTGCACTGAATGCATGTCCACTGGCCATGGGGAGCCAGTCACTTCAGCACTTGCCTGCACTGAATGCATGTCCACTGGCCATGGGGAGCCAGTCACTTCAGCACTTGCCTGCACTGAATGCATGTCCACTGGCCATGGGGAGCCAGTCACTTCAGCACTTGCCTGCACTGAATGCATGTCCACTAGTCATGGGGAGCAGGTCACTTCAGCACTTGCCTGCACTGAATGCATGTCCACTGGCCATGGGGAGCAGGTCAGTTCAGCACTTGCCTGCACTGAATGCATGTCCACTGGCCATGAGGAGCCAGTCACTTCAGCACTTGCCTGCATTGAATGCATGTCCGCGTCACTTCTTTACCTACCAAACAAGCAAGGGTGTTGGTTCCCCCTGGAAATAGACTTACAGGCATTTGGGAATCACAATCTTAAGTGCCAGGATGCCTTGAAAATTGCCTCTTTCAACCTCGTCAAGTATCTGTCTTGCATTTTCCTAGAGGGGAAATTCAATAAGAAGGGGGTAAGTTTCCAGGTGAGAAATTTGGGGCCCAAAGTTACTTGTTGAGTGTCACATGGGTCTTGTAACTCAGAACTGTTGACTTATCCAAAACTAATTGTTTTTAAAGTAAATTCATTTATTGAACTATTAGGAAGCATTATCTTATGGCAACGATCAAATTTGAGCATCATATTTTCCACAGACAGCCCTGTAGTTGATACTGATGACCCATTCTGTTTACACTGCCACCAGACAAAGGCAGAATTGTCTTAGGCCACAGGCTAAGTTCCTGCTCCTCAGCCTTCAGCTAAGGCCAGAGTAGTGACACAAACCACAGCTGTGCATGGTTTCTGTTAGCTGGTTGGTCAGTCTGTCATCTGTTTTCTTTTGTTTGAAATTTTTATTTACATTTCTTCACACAACATAGTTTGGCCACATTCTTCCCCTCCGTGGGCTACTCCCAGCTTTCCCTCACCTCGCCCCCCCCTGCCCCCCATGTGTGTGTCTTCTTCTTCTTCTTCTTCTTCTTCTCTTCTCTTCTCTTCTCTTCTCTCTCCCTCCCTCCTTCTCTCCCATGCCCCTCTCTTGAATCTCTCTCTGTCTGTATCTCCAAAATTAAAGCAAACAAAAAACCCAATAAGACAAAAAAACTCAAAGCACAGTACACGCACACATACACACACACAGACACACACACACACACACACACACACACACACACACACACACACACACACCGTGGACCAAGTCTTCCTGGGCACGGGTTGCCCTGGAGTGTGGTTGATATACTCCGAGTCACTCTTTTGCAAAAAAGTGATTTTCTCTTTCTCATCATGTGGAGAAGGCAACAGCTTCTCAGTTACATCTTTGTGTCCACTTCTCCTTCTCAGTGCTGGAAGTTTGTCTGGTTTAAGCCCGTAACAAGTCTTATGCCTGTTGGCAACACTCTTTGTGAGTTCATGGGTGCTTCAGTTCTGTTGTGTCTGGTACACACTATTTCCTTTGTTACAGGGCACTAAGCCAAGTAGGTCAGCCTGATGGTTCATGTTAGTTCAACAAAAACAAAGGAAGGAAGGAAGGAAGGAAGGAAGGAAGGAAGGAAGGAAGGAAGGAATCATTTTATCATTTTCCTTCTTCAGTCTTCTGGTTTTGAAATAGCATGTCCTCTCTCTCTCTCTCTCTCTCTAATGCATTCTCTTTGGATAGAGTACACTAGACCCCTCACACATCCTTGATGAGTTCCACTGAATGGATGGACACAAACATAGACGCCAAGTGCATTGACGCCCAAATGGAAACACGAGGCTCAGGCTTAAAAGTTCTTCAAAAACATAGATGACATTTGTAAATTTCTGTCAGGATGATTAGAAACAAATAAACAAATACCCCCAAAAAACAAGCAGAAAATGCAAATTTAAATACCAAAAATGAGAGTAAATATTATTATAAAGTCTCTAGATGTTTAAAAGTATAATGCACTATGGGTCACTATCACAGTGTACATTTAATAATGTGTACCAGCATGACATGTTTAGACAAGACACACAAAACATGGTCTGTGAAAGTCACCAATAGAATCAGGAGCTAACTCAGGCTCTGGGAGAAAATACATTTAACACATCTGGTGAAAGACATACCAAAAGAATAAAGAAAGACTCAAAACACAAAAATAAGACTTCAGTTAAGATGGTGAGGGACTGTAGATGTCGCTCACTGGGAGAAGGCTTGTCTTCCATGCTTAAGGCCCTGTGTTTAGTCTCCAGTACCATAAAAACGGAACAGAGGAAAAGAGAAACCCAACGAAATAAAGAGTTCAATGTCAATGTTTGTGTGTGTGTGTGTGTGTGTGTGTGTGTGTGTGTGTGTGTGTGTGTGTGTGTGTACAGGCATGTGGAGATGAAAGAACAACCTTGCAGAGTCAGTTCTCTTCTTCTACCTTTTGTGGGTTGCAGGGACAGAGCTCAGGTCAGCAGCCTTGCTTGGCAGGCAGCTTGCTGTGCTCCTCTCCCTCCCACCTCCTAGGCAGAAGAAGTCAGTTTAAAATGAGTGTATTTAGCGGATCCTTCATGAAAGCATATATAGATAACACATACAGCCCTTTAAGAAACACAAACTACAAACTTTATGAGATGCCACTGCAGACTCATTGGGAAGGCTGGAGACTAGGAAAACCGATGGCAGCATGCTTGAAGACTGAGCAATTGGGAACTGGATCCCTGGGCCTTGCAGTCAGGAGTAAGATTCCCAGTTCAATGGCACCCTCTTCTGTCAGCACTGCAAAGTTCAACTGTCCTGGTGGCGGGGAAGAGCAGATGGCATGCCCTTTGATCTTTTGGTTGTCTGTTGTAGTTGTTAGAATGATTCAGAGAAACAGAAGCAAGGAGATTTACTGTACATGAATGCCTTTAAATTAAGTGGGATGAGTAGGCCCACTGTCTGCACACTGTAGATCAGAGAAACTGATGGCGTCACTCAAGTCTGAGGCAAAAGGCGTGAAACCCAAAAAAGCAGAAGATGGGCGCTCCAGCCTGAGTCTCTCTCTGTACTTTTGCCTTCTTCTTTTAGACTCTCCACGGGTGAGGTGACAATGTAAGTTCATACTGGTGGAGACCCTCACTCACCAGTCCACCAGTGAAAATGTTTTCTCTGGAGACACCCTCACAGACAGCCGCAAACTGAATCAGATACTTGGTTTCCCTGTGGTGACACAAAATTAGCTGTCATCTGTCAACAGAGGGGACAGATACCTATGTCCTTTTTCTTTCTTTCCTCTTTCACGACCTGAAAACTAAAAGACACTTAAAAAGCTACTTTGCCTTTTTGACCCAGATATTATACCTTTTAAGAAATTTAAAGCATTTAAATCATACATGCTTTTAAATTACCTCTGAAAAGATCATGTTCTAATCTACCAGGACACCTGTTATAGTCTTTCCCAGACTCAGGACCTCCTTACTCTCCCTCAAAGAGATTTTATAAGAACCTAGTCCTGCTCACTTTGTGGTTCTTTGATTGGTTGGTTGGTTGGTTGGTTGGTTGGTTGGTTGGTTCAACGACTAGTTAATTTGACTTTTTTTTTCATCGTCTTCTTTGTTCCCTGTGATTTTTTTTTTTTTTTTTTTTCTGTTCAAGGTGGAGGGAAAAGCTGGAAGATGACAGAGCAATGGGAGCTGGAAGATGACAGAGTAATGGGAGCTCTGATAGGGTATCTGAACGAAAGATCATGTTTCAGCTATTTGGGAGTCTGTGTGCCCTCAGTCTCCATGCTCCACAGTGGCACCCTTCTTCCAGGGTGTCACTTCTTTTCTGCACAGCCTCACTTCCAAGAAGCACTACAGAATGGACTGGCCAGGTGGTAATATCCTCAAATACTATAACTTTCTGTTCTTTTGTCTTTCTTATAAAACATTTACAATCAATATGCACTAAAATGTAAAAGAAAAATAAAGAGCCAACAACGCAGATTCCATTAAACACTGGAGTCTAACTTTTTGATGCAAATATCAATCCGCAGTAGAGAGTAAAAAAAAAAATCTATATTTTTCCTAAAGTTACATAACAGTTCATTTCACAGATGTTTATTATTTGATGAAAAGAAATGGAAAAATATTTTAAAAGACAAAACAATTTTAGTGGTTTTAAATATATATCCAATATCTACACAAACATTCTGCTGTACTGACTGACCATGGTCATTTAAGGGACATATATTGAGGAAAGTAGGGAATAAAGATGTCTAAAGTTTTCTATGGCTGTAGAAAATAATCAAGAATAGATACTATCGTTCTATGAAAAATGTTATTCCTTCCTCTAACAGCTTTGGGGACAACATGACTTTCTGTTATTCCTATCCATTATTTTGTATCCATGGCAGTTTTATAACTGTAACGGCTTCTGACTTCAGAATCATTTATCTTAAAGGAAATGTCGTTGGCAAAATAAACTTGGGGTTACTCAGAAATGGATCTCTCTCTGTGTCTGTCTGTCTGTCTGTCTGTCTGTCTGTCTCTCTCTCTCTCTCTCTCTCTCTCTCTCTCTCTCTCTCTCTCTCTCTCTCTCTTTCTCTCTGCGTGTGTGTGTGTGTGTGTGTGTGTGTGTGTGTGTTTGTGTGTCCCTTCATTGATGTTTCTATCTTCACAGCTGTGTTCCTTTAGTAACTGGGCACTGAAGGACCATGATGGCCACTCAGGTGAATTTCCCAATATGTGAAAAGTCAGGAGCTTCAACCTCTGGTGGGCCATTTTTGTCCACTGAGTTATGGGGTAAACAAACAGGATTACAACACTATTCTACCATAATTCAAGAGCTTCGATTTAAGGCTAGGTATATCAATACCATCCATTGTTCAAAATACTAACCACCTGCATAATATACATATACAGAGTTACTCATACAGTCTTTATCTATAAAGGGTGTCAGGAAGGCTGGAAAATGGCTGTTGTAGAGAACATCAGTGTAAGGTTCTCATCATGCATCTCTTTTGTCATTATCTTATGAATTCACCACAGCTTAATCACAATATTTTTAAATAAAATATTTTTCCTGATCCAAAATGAAACACATCCCAGCTATTTCGTCCCTGGAATATCTAAAAGACTCTAAGTCAGTACACCACAGATACAGCTATACATTATAATAGCCAAGTTATGTTGCCAATGTAGATGTCCAGGTATATAGGAATAGATAAACTCTGTCTCAAAAAACCTAAAAGAAATGGCATATATATATATAAATAGAAAACTCTCAGCCATAAAGGAGAATGCAATTATGTAATTTATAGGAAAATTGGTGCAACTGGTGATCACCACTCTCAGAAAGAATAGCACCATATTTTTTCCTTGTTAGTGGTTCCCAGATTTTAGATACACATGATTTTATCCATGAACATATTAAATGAAAATAGATATGAATTTGTCCATGTGAACAAAGGTGATTAATGTGAGAGGGATGAAAAAGTAGGAAATGGGAAGATTAAAAAGATACGTTCAACATCCAATATTTACCTGTAAGAAAATTTTAGAGTGTAAGAGCCAGAACTGGTAGGCAACTACAGGGGCTTTTTGGGGGCATGTTTCACTCACAGAAATTCTGATCATGTGCCTGAGATCTTCTCAAGCCAAGCCAGGCAAAACCCCAGCATGGAGGTGGGGGTGAGGGCAGGTGAGTAGACTTGAAGTCCCTCCTTAGTTGAGGGGTTATTGGCATCTGAGGATGGAGGTGGTGGGGGGGAACCCAAATTTCCTTAAAGGTGTGACTGCAAAATGCCTGTACATCCAGCGTATGGCCAGCACAAATGGACTGGACACGGCTTTTCCTTCTCTCTTTCTTTAGGGCGCAAGGGGATGGAGAAGGGATCTGATAGGAGTTGGAGAGCAGGATGAATATGATCAAAATTCTCAGACAACTGCCTGCATGGCATCCTCAGACAGTTACTAGAGTGTTAAAATAGTATTTTAAATGATACACTGCTTCATTTACTTTCTAGCTATTTCTCCACTCCTGTACCTTAGAAATAAAATGAAACTGCGATGTCGTTGCCTCACTCCCAGAAGCCATTGACTTAAATAAAAATCCAAGAGTAAACATTGAAGAGATAAAAATGTTTAAGTGCCTAGTGCCAATGATTGTCACTGTGGATGGAGCTATAAAACAAAATTAATCTGAGTGAACATTTTAAAGTTGGAGTCTTCAGCCATACTACCATGAGTGTACCCTGTCTCCTAAAGATGATGTCATTTTGAAAAGGCAAGTACAACCTTTAGAATATTCCTCACCTGGGAAAAGGCCATGGAATTTTGCTTCAACGTTAGCTTTGTGAATTACTAAAAGTGTAATTTTCAATAAATTATATACTAAAGTACTCTTGGCTTCAATTTCACCACCTGTGAAAGAGTAATAAGATCACCAACATTGCAGGCTTGTTTTAATAACTAAAATTAAAAAGTAAAATAGTTCATAGCAAAGGCATTTGATCTTAAATATTCAGAATGTGGTGGTAAAAAGAAGGACAAGAACAACTCATTTCTAGCATGGATAGGTAGAATAAGATGAACACTGCAAGATGTGTATGCGCTAGTCAGGTAGAGGCTTAGTAAAGTGAATATTCAGGAACGAAGGAATGGAAGATGAAAAGGCTGAAGGGAAGAGAAGGGATATGTTCTTAGAACAAGGTTGCTTAGGATGGTCCGCTGGGACAGCACACCTAGAAAATGGGTGGAAAGAAGATTTGAGCAGTTGGAATTGAAATTTTATACTTGGACACAGTGTTTAGACTTTATCCAGGATGATGAATAGGGCACTACAAGCTACTAATTTAATCCATAGTTACAAGGAACAAGAGACAGGAGGCAGAATGCTCACTTAGGAGTCAAAAGTTGATTTGGTACAGTGGTGGTCTGAAATAGGAAGCCACAGTGGGAAGTGAGACACACAACAGGACTGTCTCCAGAACCCACCCTGAGTGCTTACCACACTAATACACCACAGAGGGTATTTCAAAACGCCACGGGCCCGGCTTGTTTGCAGGTCTCCACACAGCCTCTGGCACACAGAACACACTGAACGGATGGGCACCAATGAAGAGAATGCCTCCCTCTCTGACCTGTTTTGTGTCTGTCTGTTTAACAATTCATGGAGCTGTGTGGACACTTTCAAGAACTAGCTCACTTCGGTATTAACCTCACAAAGACTATGTATACTAATTTCATATGAAATTGCAATAAACATCAAACAGTAACTGAACATGGTGTATTTTTGTCCATAAAACTCATATGTAAGATACATTTTGGGGGGCTCCAAAGAAGATAAAGCTCAATAAATTTAAATTTTTGCTTTCCCCTTTAAAGGGAAAAGTATCAAAATAAGGTAATTTTTAAGCATGTATTTGGGGGAGGGGGTATTATTGACAAATTGTATCATCCGTTTCAGAATGCCCTTTTGGAAGCGTGTGTGTGTGTGTGTGTGTGTGAGAGAGAGAGAGAGAGAGAGAGAGAGAGAGAGAGAGAGAGAGAGAGAGAGAGAGAGAGAGAGTGCATATGGATGCAATTGCCCACAGAGAGCAGAAGAGAGTGATGGAGTCTCCAGAGCTGGGTTACAGGTGGTTACCTGGCGTGGAAGCTTGGAACCCATCTCAGGTCTTCTACAGAAACATACTATCAACAGCTGAGCCAATCTTGTTCCACTCAATTTAATTGAATGCACTATGTTCACGAAGTGTAAAGACTGTGTTATAAAACTCCAACTGATGACCTCATGCTCCTAGTGAACTATACTACTCACTGCATACATGAGTGATGAGTGAATGAAAAGGAGCACAAATGTAACCATACCACACAGGCGCAACCAACCACGCAGGTGCAACCACACAGGTGCGGAGCTGTGTAGTGTTCTGTAAGACAAAGCACTGACACTGGAGAAAGAAAGGATGCTATCAATACTTGCAGTTTTTAATTTTTAGAAGGAAAACTAATTTTTGTCTTTTACTGATTTACTTCCCACTGAAATTTATACTTTGACTGAAATGTCAACTGTGGTTTCTAAGTTTTGCAAAGCCCACTATAATTGCAGCTTCCTGGTCTACTAATAGGCTTTCATTAACTACTCACAAGTTTGAAGAACAATAGAAGACCTAATATTCTATTATAATCCATGCCTCTATGACACTTAAATATGTTGTGAAGCAAAGACTTGGCTGTATTGTCCCATGCCCTTTATGGTGTGACTGCACAAGCAAGTGTCCCAGTGCAGGGCTGAAAGCAAATATGAACTTCAATCTTCCAGTCTTAATGACAGAGTTCCGATACTAAACAAGGCCATCTATCACACGGCACTGGGGACACTCACTGAAAATAATGAAATAAAAATGATCTTGTCATTGTGGAAATACCAGTTTCTTGTACAAACACCAATAGTGCAAGTCAATCATTCAGCTTGACTTCTTAATACAATCAACATGATGCAGTAAGCATGGGACATCTGAACCTGCTATGTGTGTAACAGGCCATACATAACTTCATTTTTGATTGGCAAAAATGTATAATATTTCTATATATTTATGAGGTACAATATTATATTTTGAGTCATGTACAAATTGGATACTGAAAAGATGGTTAATACATCTATCTGCAAAATCTTTTGTCATTTCTGTGTGTGTGTGTGTGTGTGTGTGTGTGTGTGTGTGTGTATGTCTATGTGTCTGTGTGGTATGTGTGTGTATGATACACACAGATACACACACACACACACACACACACACACACACACACACACGTATGCTAGTATGCAGACCCCTGTGCACAAGTGGAGGTCAGAGCAGGACACATAACACTCCACCATATTGCCCTGAGGCAGGCTCTCTCACCGAACAGGAAGCTCACTGTTTTGGCAAGGATGGCAGCTGGGGAGCTTTGGGAACAGCCTTTCTCCACTCCTTTAAGCTGAGCTTACAGATACACAGAGCAATACCTGACATTTTTGCACAAGTGCTGGAAAGTGAAACTTGGTTCCTCATTGCTTTCAGAGAGGTTACCCCAGCCCTTTAGTGTTTATTTATGCAACAGACACTCAAAATTCTCCTTTCTATTTTGAGACATACAATATGTTCACCCTACTGTGCCACAGAATACTAGAAGTTATTTTTCCAATCTAACTGTATCATTACCAACTTTCATATAGGTAGGAGTGCACACTAGAGGAACAGAAAGAAAGCTAAATACAGAAGCCAGTGACATAGTCAGTCTTAATCATTATGGAGTTATCAGGTACAAGACAGATCACCTTGCTGTACTTTTGCAGGACTGGCGGGGAGGTGGGACTCTTCCCCAGCATCTGCCTGAACATGTTAGTAATGTTGACTATGATGTTACCATGGCTGTTGTGTCAGCAGGAGATAGGAATTTCTGCTGTTCCGCTGTAATCTCCCAGGACCCCATTGTGATGTGCACTTTGCCTTTGGACAAACTGTTGCTACCCAGAGCATGCTACATTTGCTAGCGAGACAGGAGGCTTCACAGCTCTGGCAAGTGGCATTTATGTGGGTGTATCTATTATTCTCTTCACAGGCATTTTGTTCGGGTTAAAAGAGCAATGGTGTATACTTTTACAATTCAGTGATAAAGTGCATGAAATGATTTATTACCAAAAGACATTTTAATAAAATTACTAAATAATTGCTGCTATTATGATTTGTTTTAGTTCTATTCAAATTCATGACAGCATAGATCTTTCTGAAATATGAGAATACAGAATATGTGTGTATGTATGGTGCACGTATGTATGTATGTATGCTTACCCAGTGTATAATTTCATGTTTAAATACTTTAAATTTATATATTCTTTACTATCTTAAAGTGTACATAATGGGGAAGATAAAGGTTCAGTGGAGATCTTGAGATTCTGACACTGAAATATGTCGACCACATGTGCACTACAAAAAGAAAGAAAATCAATAGATATTAAATGATATGTGATCTCGTTATGAAATATTTAGGTTAAAACGTAGATAGTGTCACGGAGTGTTGTCAAATCTGCCATCCTCCATTGCTGCTTAGGCTGCCATGCCCTTGACGGTTAAGTGCAGCTATCACCTCATTATTGCTATATCACTGATTCACAAGTAATCATGTCAATGTCATGTCTTTGACTCAAATAGAATTTTGACTCACTTTAAGGTTCAATTTTAAATCATTGTATGTATTTTGTATGTATGTATGCATTTATATATGTGAATGTGTGCACATGTTTAATGGCACATATTGGGTCGGGACAGAGGACATCTTGTAGGAGTTCATTTTCTCTTCATACCAAGTAGGTCCTGGGCATTGAACTCAGGTGTCCAGGGATAACAACAAGTGCTTTTCCTTACTCAGCCACCTTGCCAGCCCACAAACTACCAAGTTCTTATATACAAAGAAATATGACATATTAATGATTCCATGAAATGATATGCTCTGAGAAAGTTCACCTAATGTGTACACCATCACATTAGTAAGCGGAAGCGTGAATGGTGGGCAGGTGTCACTTTCCTTCTTTTAACAGGTGATGGGTGATGAACTTCAGTTCAAAGTAAGGACTAACAAGTGCCTTTTCTAAAGAGTGCTCATTACTCTCAGTACCGGACTAGGTCAAAGGTTAGAAGAAGCTCCAGGCTTCACTAAAAGCTTAGGACAATCAGAAGAGACTAAGGAAGTGCACTGCCGAGGATGAGCACAGGGCATCTGTTATCGAGGAAGGATGGAGACATGTAGAGGAAGCAGTGTCCAGATGAAACCCTAGCATCACACCCTGGCGAGGAAAAGCCTGCCCTCGGAGACCACTCCTAAGGGAGCTGATAGATGCTAAGGCTTCATTAAACGAATTAAGTAGTCTGGATAAAGGCTAGAGTATGCACTGAGTGGTATTTTGTCCATCAATACAGCCCTCAGACACACACGATATTTTACAAGTATTTGTTCTATGTAGGCTCATCCAAAAGCAAGGTAAACCAGTGTGGGAGTCTGTGCAGAATGTAGGTTGGTCTGTAGAACTACAGAACTTCTTCAGAAAACACAGAGTCATTTTTTAGATACATTCTGTATGCAATTGAATTATTATGTCCTAAACAAGCACTCAATCAAGGACAAGAAGGCATCAGAAGAGGAAGCCTTCTTGCTCACATCTCACACAAGAACAAGAATTTTGCGGCTGCCCATAGACCAAAGTCTCCCTGGGGGTGCCTTGGGTGTAGGGAGAATGTGAACTCAGTGAGTGCCAAGAGAAAAGGGTTCCCTCACATGGGAACCTAAGAGCGCATTCTGCTGGGATCGATGATGTAACTTTGTTGTGCAGTGGCACTGATCTGTCCCCTGTAACCCAGCAGTCCCACAGCTTGCCGGTCACCACAAAGGCAGCAGCCAAGTGCAGACATTCAGAAAGCAAATGATACCAGTAGTGCGCCTCTTGCTAGAAGGAAAATGAGATAATATGGATAATTATAAATAAATAAATACAAATAGATAAAATGAAATTAAAAATAAATAGAATTACCCAAAATGGAAAAGCCGGTATTGTGAAACTTAAAAGAAATGTATTGCTGAAAGAAATCTAAAAAGAGAAGAGAATTAACTTAAAATGTCACAGACATATTTTGCTACTGTAAAAGCCAAAAAATAAAATTTGACCATCTTTATAGTCAAATATTATGTGATGAAAAAGGAAAATGAAAATTAAGCATAAACATGTTAAAAGACTTGAGACTTCAACATAAGAACTAAAACTTCAGAGGAAATGTAAGATCTTTGGTTACACAGTGATTTTAATGAAGTCTTAAAAATATGTGAACCTTTTCAAAAGTGATAACTTTTGTTTCATTAAAATTAGAACCTTCTTAGCCAGGCATGGTAATGCCCCCTATCATATGAGCACTTGGAAAGCAGAGGCAGGCGGATCTCTGTAAGTTCCAGGCCAACCTGGGTCTACAGAGTGAGTACAGGACAACCAGGGTGACATAGAAACACTATCTCAAAAAACAAAAACAAACAAAAAAAAGAAAGAAAGAAAAGAATCTTCTTTCCAAACATGGTGGTGCACTTTTCTTTTTTTTTTTTAATTTTTTATTATTAATTTATTCTTGTTACATCTCAATGGTTATCCCATCCCTTGTAACCTCCCATTTTTTCCTCCCTCCCATTTTCCCCTTACTCCCTCCCCTATGACTGTACCGGAGGGAGACTTTCTCCTCCTTTATATGCTCATAGGGTATCAAGTCTCTTCTTGCAAGGACGATACAGGCAGTAAATTTTAAACCCCTACCCAGATCTAGCCAATGGACAGGACATTCTCCACAGTTGAGTGGAGAGTGGGGTATGATTTTCACACGTACTCTGGTGCCTCATATTTGACTATGTCCCCTGGAGGGGAAGACCTGGTGGCACTCAGAGGAAGGATAGCAGGTGCAGTTTTCTTATCCCAGAACTCAGAGGCAGGGGCATGCCAATCTCTGTCCATTGAAGACAACCCTGAGCTATAGGAGACGCTGTCTCCAAAAAAGAAAAAAAATTAGAGCTTTCTTCTCTTTGACAAACATGCAAGAGCAAAAACAAACAAACAAAACACTAAAGAGAAAATATTTTCCTAGAAAGGAGCTTTTCTCCAGAATACAAAAAGATCTCAATAACAGGGAGAAAGTAATATATAGGAAAAGGGTTTAAAATAAATATACAGGGCTGGCTCAACAGTTAAGAGCACTAGTTGCTCTTCCAGAGGACTCCGGTTTGATTCCCAGCACACAGCGCTTCACAACTCTTTAACTCCAATTCTAAGGGATCTGACACCTTCTGTTGGCCTCCCTGGACACGAAGCACAAACATGGTGCACACGCCCACAAGATAAAAATAAATAAATTTCTAAAAAGCAAATAAATATTCAAATAACTCATAGACACTTGGAAAGATCCTCAACATAGTCCTGAAGTGTCTAATTAAAAGTTCTTACTATCCCACTCTCTTGTGGATTACCTGGAGCTCAGAGACGCTGGTGAGACAGACACAAAATGGTCTAGCCACTTTGGAAAGTACACTTATAATTTTTTTATAAATTTAAATACACATATACCCTTTGACCTACATGTACTGTTTGGCATATCAACGTTCCAAGGCATGTGAAAGCATGTTTGCCTAGTGAATTTCACCTTAATTGCTTTTTTTTATTAGTTTTGTTATTTTGGTGTGTGTGTGTGTGTGTGTGTGTGTGTGTGTGTGTGTGTGTGTTTTACTTTTCCAGGAACATGTTGGGAACACTAGTCACTTGTTCAGTTCTGTTAAATGGCCTCTCAGGAATTCATTCACTTTGTGAGGACCACATCCAAGTATGAGACTCCCATAAGTCATAGTCTCCAAATGAGCTCTTGTTGGTCTTTACATGGTACATACGTGTCCATAATAATTGAAACAAGTGAAGTGCGAATTTATGGGGTATATGATGCTGTTTAAAGCTAGGTCTCCTAAATCTGTTTGTGTGCTTGAGGCTTTTAACCTGCACTCCAGTGCTCTGCTAACCATAGGAGGGAGTCTCCTGATGGGACGGAATCATCCTATAAAAAGCACATTCAACCCCACCCTTAGCACAGTGTGGCCAGGTGTTTTGCCCCACTGCTTAAAATCCATTTTAGGCAGATGATGGAGGCTTTTATCACTTTTTCTTCTGTTTGCTGAAACATAGTTCCATTTTTCATTTTCAACAAATGTGGAGATTGCTCAGTAGCAATGTATTAAATAAATACATATGACTGAGTTTTGAATTGACCTCTCCACTTAGTTGGGATTCTCCACATGGAGACCTCAGCCTGCTCCTTAGCCTTTGTGATGTGTGACTTCTTGACTGACAAGTTGAAGATACTAACACCCATCGTAAACTTGACCCGACTCTCAGGCAAGGGGTATCCAAAGTACCCATCATGTTCTCGGGAAAGCAGAAGATGTTGAGGAAAAGTTTAGTATGACTGTAGGAAAAATGGATACAATCCAGCTTCTATCAGGATATTTCAAAAATAAGTCTTCCCATCCAAGAATAGAGAGGAGCTAGCTCTGATAAAGGAACTATTAAAAACTAGTGGATGCAACGGACCAATAGAAACTGGGGAACTCTTAAAGTAAAGAGGGCCTTAGTCAGACTCGTGCTGACATAGGATGGAGCTTTGGTGGGAAGAAGACTGGTGTTAGGAACAAACATCAGCAAAGCAGACGGCAGGGCAGAACGAAGCGCTGCGGCTCGGGCACATTATGTGTGAACCAAGGATATTTCTACAGGCCTTTAAATAAAGAATAGGATTTTCAACAAACACTGCTGAGAAAATTGGCTTTCTTTATTGAAAAAGGCAGATTTTTACACCTAATAAAGTAAACTAAAAAAATTCCAGGTATAAAAACTGCCTAAATGAGAAAACAGTGCAGAGAAAACTAGATCATACACACAAAAATATTAGTCATAAAGGAGGTGTTCATGAAATAAGATTGGGTACATTTAAGAACTTATTTGTATTTTTGGTTTTTGTCAAAAAAATCTACCTGTGTCTCCCTTGCTGGCCAGATGTTCTCTGTCTTGCTCAGGCTGGCCTGAGACTCACAGAGATCTGCTTGCCTAAGGGGTTAACGGTGTGCATAATCACACCCAGCAACCTATTCTTTTTTAACTAAGTAAGCCACAAATTAGAAGACTGTAATTGCAACACAAATTAAACAAAATTCATAATATAAAAAAGAATCCAAATAGGACAGGATTGAAAGGTCAAGCAGAGACAAAGGCTGGGTGTAGGGGACAAGGACGGGGACAGGGTGAGGGTGAGTGAAAACCTAGATTAGCCAGTGCTTTTGTTCTTATTTTATATGCACATATGTATATATGTATAGGTACATATCTTATTTGTGTGTGTTTTTTCTGTGTGTGCTACAGCATGTATGTGGACATTAATGACAGTTCTGGGTGCTCCAGATGGACCTCGGGTCATCAGGATTGGAGACAAGAACCCTTAACCTGCTGAGCTATCTTGCCAGTGTTTTGCTTAAATATTAACAAATGGATGAGTATGTAGAAGATGTGCCCCAATTCTTCCCTAAGTAAAATTAAAATTGTAATGGGATAGCATGACATTTCTGTGAGAGTTGGAAACATTAAAACATATAAAAAATATCTGTAATGGTTTAAGTTGTGTCCCTCAGCCTCAAAATTCACATGGTGAAGTCCTAAGCCACAGTCAATAGATGTTACCTTAAGTGGGACAGAATCTTAACAGATGTCATCAAATGAAAGTGAGATTACTAGAGTGGGCTCTAGGCCAACAAGACCGGTACTCTAAAAAGGAGAGAGATTTGAGCTTAGAGACACTGACACAGGGAAGACAGACCCGAGAAGAAGTTACAGTCGCTAACATCTCACCATCAGCTTTGTAACTTCCAGAAATGGAAGGTAAGAGATTTCTGCTGCAGAAGGCACCCAGTTTGGGATGCCTTGTTTAGTGGCACTCACTGACTAATACAGTGTCTGAGCCAAGCTTTGTACAAGACCTGGCCCAGGCAGATGTTCAAATCCTGTTAGGTAGATTATAAACTGGAGAATGGCTCTGAAAGTCATTTAAGCCACTTAAAGAACTGTTTGATGCCCAGGGAAACGAGAATCGAAATAAACCTGATAATCCACTTTACACCTGTCATGGTGGCTAAGATCAAAAAACTCAAGTGACAGCACATGCCTGCAATGCTGTGGAGAAGGGGGAATGCTCCTCCACTGCTGGTGGGAGTGCAAACTTGTACAACCTCTGTGGAAATCAATATGATGATATCTGGGAAAATTGGGAACAGTGCTACCTCGTGACCCAGCTATATCACTCCTGGGCATATACCCAAAATATGTCCCACCATACCACAGAAATACTTGCTTAACTGTGTTCATAGCAGCTTTATTCATAACAGCCAGACACTGGAAACAACCCAGACATCCCTCAGCCAAAGAATGGACAAAGAAAATGTGGTCCAGTTACACAATGGAATACTACTCAGCTATTAAAAACAAGAACATCTTGAAATTTTCAGGCAAATGGATGGAACTAGAAAAAAAATCATCATGAGTGAGGTAAGTCAAACCCAAAAAGACATGCATGGTATATACTCTCTCATAAGTGGACATCAGCCATTAAGTACAGAATAACCATACTACAATCCACAAACCCAAAGAAGTTAAGTTACAGCGACCCAAGGGAAGACGCTTGAATCTCTCTCAGAAAGGGAAACAAAATAGGCATTGGAAGTGGATGGAAGGAAAGAACTTGGTAGGAGAGGGGAAGAGGAGGAGAGAGGGGGTGGAAATTAGGCAAAGGAAGAACAGGGTTGGGTGAAAGAGAGGGCCTGGTGAGAGGACAGAAATCAACTGGAGGTGGGGTGCATCTCTGGTATTTTCCAGAGACCTGTAATAGGGGAGGCCCCAGGAAGGCTATGAGGTCACTTGAGCTGAAGACTCCTAGCAGTTGGGGATATGGAGCCTTAAGTGGCCACCTCCTGTAGCCAGGCAGGACTCAAGTGGAGGGAATACTGACATCAACCCACCCACAAAACCTTGGACCCAAAATTTGTCCAGCCTACAAGATGTGCAGGGACAAAGATGGAGCAAAGAATAAGGGAATAGTCAAGCAAAGTTGGATCAACTTGAGACCCATGCCATGGGAGAGAGCCAGTCTCTGACACTACTAATGCTATTCTGCTAGGCTTGTAGACAGGAGCCCAGCATAACTCCTTTGAGAGGCTTTACACAGCAGCTGATGGAAACAGATGCAGAGACAAATGGCCAAACATTACACAGAGCTCTGGAGTCATATATAAGAATTGGGGGACTGATTAAGGGAGCCGGAGGGATCAAGGATTCCACAAGACCTTCAGAGTCAAGTAACCTGGGCCCATTAGAGTGCACCTAGTTCTACAGCAACTTAATGTGCCAGGATGGGTTGGTACCTATGGGGAACCTCCCACTTCTTGGAAATAAGGAGAAGTGAGAATGGGGGGGAGGCGTGGTGAGTGAGGAGGAGACAGGGAGGGAGGTCTGCAGTCAGGATGCAAAGCGAATAAATAAGTAAGTTTTTTAAAAGTTCAAAGGACATGTGTGTGTGTGTGTGTGTGAGAGAGAGAGAGAGAGAGAGAGAGAGAGAGAGAGAGAGAGAGAGAGAGGGAGGGAGGGAGGGAGGGAGGGGGGGAGGGAGGGAGGGAATCAGTTTAGCATTATCTCTGTGTTTTCCAAGAACTAACAATGCTCTTAGATATCTACTTCACAGCCTGGCTGCACAATAAAACTTTCCAAGGTGGAATTACATTAGTTGGTACTATCCTATACAATCGAACCAAGTCAAATATTGCTATCAGGTATTTGAAACATAGTTATCACAATTAAGGACCTGAGGTTTGTACACATGGGGGTGAGAGAGAGAGAATACATCGGTAGATATGGATATACATGTAGACATTTTTTACGTAACTGTCTGGAGATCAGAAGACAACTTTAGGTATCATTTCTCAATTGCCTTCTCTAAGGCCTGGAACTCACCACATAGGCCAGACCAGCTGGGCAAAGCTTCCCAAGAGCTGCGTGTGTCTGCTCCTATCAAACCACAGCTGGGGTTGCAGGTGTGTCCCACCGTGCCCAGGTTTGGGTAGTAGGCTCAGGTTTTCATGCCTGGGAAGGAAGTGATTTACTGCCTGACCATTGTTCGTGTGTATCATGTGCACAAATGTGTACATGTATATAGAGGCCAAAGGAAGGCCTCAGGCGTCATTCTCAGGAATGCTGTCTACCTTCCAAGATGGCCACTCATTGACCTGGAGCTCATCAGCTATGCACATGTGTGCCCATGTATATAGAGGCCAAAGGAAGGCCTCAGGCGTCATTCTCAGGAATGCTGTCTACCTTCCAAGATGGCCACTCATTGACCTGGAGCTCATCAGCTATGCACATGTGTGCCCATGTATATAGAGGCCAAAGGAAGGCCTCAGGTGTCATTCTCAGGAATGCTGTCCACCTTCTAAGATGGCCACTCATTGACCTGGAGCTCATCAGCTAGGCATGGCTGACTAGACAGTCAGCCCTCAGGATTCTAGTACCTCTTCTTTCATGCACACAAGATAGTTCCTAAACACAGATTCCGCCAATCAAACTGAGAGCCACATCAATGAGGTAAAGACTTCATTAACTGAGCCACAACTCCAGCGCTGCTGAATTTCTAATAAATTTAAGTAGTTTACCATGTGGCTTTATGACACCTAAAACTAGCCAAAGTGTGCAGCTAAGAATAGCCATAGCAGAACTGACTATAGTCATCTAAGTGTAGAAATAGCACCAGGACCTAACATAATAGAATGCATAAGTCAGCCATAGTGTCCTTATGCAATGGGAAAGTACATAGTCATGAAAAGGAATGACCATGTAAAGTTGATGGATTTCAAAAATTATCACGTGAGCACATTTAAGCAAGGCATGGAAGAACACAAGTAGTGTGATACTTCTGAAGAAAGCCTAAGCACAGGATAAATGCAGAGTATTCAATAATAAGTAAAAACAAAGAAATTATCCCAATAAGAAATAGGTTGGAAAGGTGCTCATGGGTTTCCTGAAATTATATAAACTGTGATAGTACATTTTTCCTTTTATTGAAAATAGATATTTCTGTCACATCATGATTATGGTTTACCCTTTCCAGTTCTCCATCTCCCATCTGGATCCACTCCCTTTCTGTCTCTCATTGGAAAATAAACCCTTTAGGCTTCTATAGGATAATAATAAAATATCATAAGATAAAAACAAAAACTAGCACATCGGAACTGGACAAAACAACCCAACAGAAAGGAAAGAGCCCACGAGAAGGCACAAGATACAGAGACCCACATATTAGCACACTCAGAAATCCCATAGAAACACGAAACTGAAAACCATAATCAAAGAAGAGAACCTGGTGGAGACCCATGTAGGCCTGTGCCTAGGTCTCTATAGGTGCAAACGAGCTTTTATCATGTTGATTTAGGGGCATTGGTTTTTGTTTTGTTTTGATTTTATTTGATTTGGCAGGTTTTTGGAGGGAGGTTGGATGGTTTTCGTTGTTGCTGCTACTGCTGCTGCTGGTGGTGGTGGTGGTGTTTGTGTGTGTGTGTGTGTGTGTGTGTGTATGTGTGTGTGTGTGTGTGTGTGTGTGTGTGTGTGTCTTCCATCCCCTCTGCCTCTTCCGTAGGGTCTCTGAAGCCTGGATGAAGGAAAAAGGTCGATGGAGACATCCCATTTAGAGGTGAGTGTTCCCAGGTCTTTCACTCTCTGCATAATGTGTGGCTGTGGGTCTCTGTACGTTTTTCCATCTACTGCAGGATGAAGTTTATTTGATGATGGCTGAGCAAAGAGCTGATCTAAAAGTATAGCAGAATGCCATTAGAAGTCATTTTACTGCTATGCTGTTTGTTTGTTTGTAGGACAGAAATATTTGGTTTTCTCCTAGATCTCTGGGCTGTCCAGTCTCAGGGTCTTGGCCACCCACGCAGTGTTGGTTGATTACTTCCATAAGCTTTGTCTCACTGTTGCACTGGCATATCTTGCAGAGAGGACACCATTGTAGATCAAAAGTTTTATGGCTGGGTTGGTGTTTACATTTCTTTTCTTTCTTTCTTTCTTTCTTTCTTTCTTTCTTTCTTTCTTTCTCTCTCTCTTTTTTTAGCAAGCAGAGTACCTTTCTATATCAAAGATGCTAGGAGGTAAAGGTGAAGGCTTTCTGTAGGCACTACTTTGGCTTCTTCATGTCCAGTGAATTAGGAAGGCGTTGTCCTCAGCAATGGAGTCTTGTCCCCTGATTTGTTTGGGAATTCCCATGGGACCCCTTTGGTCAACAATCCAATAAGATATAATCCAATCCCAGTACTGAAAGTTTCATTTGATCACTGATTTCTAGTTGAGCTCTGTCTCCTGCCTTATTTGGTGATTTCCTTTAAATTACCTTCCTACATGTGTATTTTAGGAAGCTTCTGATGTATTAAGTTTCCATGGCACCCCTCAAGTGGCCTTTAATTTCATGTCTCTCTTCACATTCTCTCCTCAGTCCCTTCCCCCATCTCTCATACTCCTGACTTGATCCTCCCATCAGTGCCTCCAATTGATCCATAACTATCTATTCTAATTCCCTTTCCTACTGAGATCTATTTGTCCTTCCTTGTCTCTTACTCTGTACCTAGTACAGATTGTAGCTTGGCTATCATTGACTTGTCAGCTAATATACACATATATGAATACATATCATATTGTTTTTTAAATTTTTTTATTAATTTATTCTTGTTACATCTCCATGGTTATCCCATTCCTTGTATCCTCCCATTCTTCCCTCCCTCCCATTTTCCCCTTATTCCCCTCCCCTATGACTGTCCCTGAGGGGGATTTCCTCCCCCTGTATATGCTCATAGGGTATCAAGTCTCTTCTTGGTAACCTGCTATCCTTCCTCTGAGTGCCACCAGGTCTCCCCCTCCAGGGGACATGGTCAAATGTGAGGCACCAGAGTACGTGAGAAAGTCATATCCCACTCTCCACTCAACTGTGGAGAATGTTCTGACCATTGGCTAGATCTGGGTAGGGGTTTAAAGTTTACCGCCTGTATTGTCCTTGGCTGGTGCCTTAGTTTGAGCAGGACCCTTGGGCCCAAATCTGCCTATCATAATGTTCTACTTGTAGGTTTCTAGGACCCTCTGGATACGTCTACTTTGTTATTCTCCCATGCTTCTCTCATCTAGAGTCCCAATAGGATGTCCTCCCCTCTGTCCCAGTTTCCTGGTAAGTGAAGGCTTTCATGGGACATGCCCCTTGGGCTAGTATGCAGATATAAGTGAGTATATACCATTTGAGTCTCTTTGCTTCTGGGTTAACTCACTCATTATGATCATTTCTAGCTCAATCCATTTGTCCACAAATTTCGGGAATTCCTTGTTTTTAATAGCTGGGTAGTATTCCATAGTGTAAATGTACCACAGTTTCTTTATCCATTCTTCTACTGAGGGACACTTAGGCTGTTTCCATGTTCTGGCTATTATGAATAAGGCTGCTATGAACATGGTTGAGCAAATTTTCTTGTTGTGTGCTGGAGCATCTTCTGGGTATATTCCAAGGAGTGGAATAGCTGGGTCTTGAGGAAGCCCTATTCCCATTTTTCTGAGATAGCACCAGATAGATTTCCAAAGTGGCTGTACTAGTTTGCATTCCCACCAGCAACATATCATATTGTTTTTCCTGTATATGAAATACCTCACTTAGAATAACATTTTTTCTAGTTCCATCCATTTACCTGTGTATTTCATGATTTCATCTTTTAAACCCTGGGCAATATTCCACTGTGTAAGTGTACCACATTTTCTTCATATATTCATCTGTTGATGAAAATCTAGGTTGTTTCCAATTTCTGGTTATATTACTAGAGCAGCAATGAACGTGGTTGAGCAAGTATCCTGTGGCAAGATGAAATATCCTTTCAGTGTATGCCCCAGAGTAGGACAGCTAGATCTTGAAGTAGATCAATTCGCATCTTCCTGAGGAATGGCGATAGTGATTCCCACAGTGGCTACACAAGTTTGCACTCTCACCAACAGTGGTAGAGTGTTCCCCTTATTCCTCATCCCACCGTCATAAGCTGTCACTGGTATTATTGATCTTAGCCATTCTGATGAGTGGAAGATGAAATCTCAAAGTAGTTTTGATTTGCATTTCCCTGATGGCTAAGGATGTTGAACATTTCTTTAATTGTTTCTCATCCATTTTTGTTTCTTTTTTTTTTTTTTTTTTTTTTTTTTTTTTGAGAATTCTTATCTGAATCCCAGTTTATAATTGGAGTATTTGTTTTCTTGATATCTAGTTTTTTTAGTTCTTTATATTATAATACTAGCTTTCGATCAGATAGTTTATTACTCATGTTTGAGTGTGCTGTCTCACAATAAAAATGAGAGCAAAAATGTAGATTTAATCATTACTCTAAGGCATTCATTATGTGTAAGTAATTAACATCACTTTTCTTTCAAATGTATAAGATCTACGCATAGGAAATTAGTTATCGGTTTTCAGTAGAAATGAAACCCTTACATTTTTCCTATGTCTGGGTTCCTTGATTTAAAGGCCCAGCCCACAGCATCAGTAGGAGAAGTCCTTATACATGATTCCGCTGATCTGAAGACAAGTTAGCCAATGTCATTTATAGAACACACTCATAGGCATTTCACTGTGGCTATGTACTTCTCTCTCAGCTATGTACACTTATTAATGGTATTTGAATATAAAATGAGAGTCACTGATTCTATAAGAAGTCACTTGTGTATTTGGGGAAGATAACAAGGAAGACTTAACAAAGAAAAGTCTTATTTCAGTAGGTTAGGTAAAGCTGTAAACGAAAAGAATCAAACTCTGGAAGATGTCTGCACGTGAACTGTTTCAGGGAGCTCTTCATTTCTTGATTAATTTCTACAATTAAATTTCTCCTCACACAATCAAAAGGTTGAAAATTTTACACAATCAAAAGGTTGATTATGTAAATCAAAGATGGTACAATTGCATGTCATTGGTGAGAGACAGATTAAAAAGATACATCAATATGCCAATACAAAGACTACAGAAGGCTCAAGGAAAAATACTGACATTACATCACAACATTGACAAATCTCTCTTAATTTATGGTTTTAATTATGCCCTACCTTAATTTATTAACCAGGAGGCAATCATTTCTCATAGTTCTTTGTCGCAGCCAGCGCGTTCAGCTTAACTGCTTCTACCAATGCTCATAGTTGGAAGGCGTCAGTCTGTTACCTATTGCTGTTAGTTGTTGGAAGGTACCTGACCCATGTTGGAGGAAAGAGGCAGGCAGCGAGTGTCTAGGTAGCAAATTTTTTCAAAACTGTTGAACAGCCCTACTGTCCCTATTCTCTGCTCCCAAATCTCTTCAAGCTATTTTTATCAGGGAGGCATGTTTATGCCACTGAGAGCTCTTGATTAAAGTTATTATTGACTTTCATACTGAAAATTCAATGGCCCATTTATTCATTCCTGTTTTGATTGTTGTCCCAATATTGATATCCTGTACAGCCTACTTTGACTCACGCCTCCAAAAATCCATTTACTATTGGACTTTAAATCATAAGTCCATATCGCCAGGTCCTGTTGACTCTTCTACCCTGAACTTATAAGGAAACCCAAGAAGCATTTGCAATGTAAATGTCCAATGTTATACTCAGGTTCCACTTCTCCCATTCTTCAGTTGGCTTTAACTCAGCAGATGGTCACCACATCTACTTAGGAGTAATCTTGGTCTCTCTATCTTTTCCCTGCTGCTAATATCTATACAATAAGCTTTCCAGTGGCCCTGCATATGTCTAGAATCCAGCCATTCAGCAATATGTCCGCTTCATAAAATGGTGGTTTGTATTATCATCACTGCTGCCACGTTCTCCAGCATGAGGGCTCCTAACTGGTCTCTAGTGTCTCACCTTATCTCCTACTCAGAAATCTATTTTTCTTAAAATATAAAGTCAGACTGTAACTTTGCCTTGCTAAAAGATAAAGAACCTCTAATCATTTCCTACTGCAATTAGTTTGTATTTTTAAAAAAGAAAAACTTAAACAAGGATTATCAGGAGAAAAATCGAATACTTACAGCTTGGCTCACTTCTCGCAGCCTTCTACTGGGCTCCAGGCACCCTGGATTTGTTTTTCTGTTGTTCCTGGAGTTCACCAGGCCTAAACCCAGAAGGACTCTCCCTTTATCGCTTCAGTAGAATGGGGCCTGGAGACAATCTTCTGGAATTTCTGTTAGCTTGATCTTGTGCAGGTATTAGCAATGCCAGGTTCTTCTCCCACAACACAACCAATTAGCAACTTAAAGAGATCCCCAGGGTTCATTTGCCTGCAGCAGTGTCTGGAGTCCCTACACATTTTGGTGTGCATCTTTTGACCAAACTTTGTTTTCAAGACTGGTACAGCACGTAGTCTTCCAGGTGGAATGCCCTTCTTTGAGCAGGGGGACCTCTCCAGGTTCTTGCTCTTTGCAGTGGATTTAGGTTAACTAAAATGCACAACTTTTCTATCACACACCTCTCTGGAGGAACGGGTACCATCTCATCTTTTTTTGTGTCTCCTTGAGGAAATCAAGGCGTGGAGAATCAATTCAAAATTGAAAACACATTGGATGCTGCCCTTGTTATGATAGAAATCTGTTTACTTGAGACCAAGAAGTAAATTGGTGTCTTTCTCTGGCGTCCCGGAAACTCTCACTGGTTGTCCTGTAAATATGTAGCTGTAAATATGTAAATATGTAGGGCCCCGTCGTGATTGGCACCAGAGATGCAGCAGGCTTTGTCTACATTCATTCATTAGTTTTAGGATCCAGAAAGTTACTATTTTCTTTAACCAAACAAAAAAGCCAACGTCTCAGTCATGTGTAGACATCAGAAATAAGTGAGAAAGAGGCTGGAGCAAGGACAGCAGCACTGCCCATATTTGAATTACATGATGACCTATATTTGAAAACCTCAGGTCACAGCCACAGAAGGCCGACTTCCAGAACCGTCAGAATGACTTGGCTCTCAACTCATCTGTCACCTTCTGTCCCAGCAGTTTGTATGTCAAGAGAGAGAGAGAAAAAAAAAAAAAAAAACAACGTTCTGGAAAAGATTTGTGCCAAACAATTAAGGCCTTGTCAACACATTCTTAACACTGAACACAAACTAAGCCACAGGTCAGAAACCAAGTTTTGCTCTGGGGATTTTGTTTCCTTGTCATTTTTACATTTGTTTATTCATTGCCCAGATTGAAAGAAAGAAAGAAAGAAAGAAAGAAAGAAAGAAAGAAAGAAAGAAAGAAAAAGAAAAGGAAAGGAAATATAGGTTAATGCTCCACAACAGATTCTAAAAGAAATAAAACTCCAGTTCTACTAAATTGGGTAATTCTGTAAAATCTATATCTTATGAAGAGAGTAAAAGTCTCAAGCTCTGTGTATCTTGTTTAGAACTTCTGCGTTGCTCTTTTCTGCTGGTGTGGAGAAGACATTTTACCCCAGTGGGAAAGCATCCGGTTGAACTCTGGGTTCTGGGGAGGGCTGAGAATAACATGTGAACATGACAGAATATGTTTATGAAAGACAATGACAAACCTCATCCGACTTCATTCAGAGTAGCTTTTCTATTTCAAATGGCAGATGGAAAGTGAAAATATCAGAACAAAGGAAGTTTCTTTTTTAGATATTGGAGAATGTTTTCCTCTGCTTATATGAAAGGGGAAGCTCCCTTTAACTGTGGATTTGCAGAAACTTCAGAAGTGGGTTCTAATGGAAATCAAATAAGGACCCTGAGATAAAGCAGACCCAGAAGAGAACAGCATCCACATCCCTTTCTGGCCCGCTGAGTCAGGATGATGGGCCTGAGCTGCTCTGGGCAGCCGCGGTTGGTCCAGCCTGCAAGGGAGGTGACCTGTGCCCTGTATCCCTACCCCCACCCCCATACAGTTGTTTTAAATGTTGATTTTGTCTCTTCCACATCCAACTTTGTCATCCTTCCCCCAAACCTCTGTCATAGCCAACATTACAATTCAAGCTGGGTGAACAAAAACATACAGATGCTACCACAGGCTGGCTGCACATTTTTGACTGCCCAATAAATCCTATTGCCTTGGCCATCCATCAGATCAGCTCCTTTTCACACTAATTTTAACCTGAAACAGTAATTCCAGCTCAAGCTTGGAACATTCACTTATAGGAAAACAGTTTAGGACGCACCTAGACTGTGCCCCTAAGACTTCCCTGTGGCCCTCTGAACAAGCCTGGGCCCCTCAGCATCTCACTGTGAGTTGCTAAGGAGCTATTCGCAATGAACAGTTACTGGGGAAGGGCTGTCATTTTCTCCAGTGTGATAGCCACTGATAAGCTGCCCATATTCTACTAAATAACTCCCTGTTCATGCTTAGACAATGAACTCCAGTTCAACCCCGGAGGCAACACACTAAAATAAGACATGAAAATGAGGATGGAGACCTGCTGAAAAGAAGGCTCCAACATGAGAGGGGCTAGTGAGAGAAGAGAGAATGTGGGGTGAAAATGGCTAAAAATATTATATAAATACATAAAACTCTGAGACAATAAAAAAAATAATTAAAGAGGTTTCCATGGTAATGTTGCACCCAGCCAACTCACCTGCAGACACCTCAGCTATGCCACCCCACTGGCCCAGTATCCTCAGCCTGTCTGAAAGGCCTCTGTTCACCCCTTTTGGCCCCACAGTTAGCATCACAGGAGTCAAAATAATCAGGGATCACTCACTCCACAAAAACCACACGCTGCAGTCAGAAGACAGTGGGAGAGATCGTTTTTTTTTGTTGTTTTGTTTTGTTTTGTTTTTTTTTTGTTTTTTTGTTTGTTTGTTTTGTTTTGTTTTTAAGTGTCTGCCTTGTTCCAGACACTGTTGTGAGTATTCATAACTCAGTGAGGAAATGTGGGAGGCCGTTAATATGTACTGTGCATAGAGAATAAGGAAACGCTGGTGTCCACCTTGAGTTTAGAGGTAGGTGAAGTCTAAGTTACATGTGACCAACGCCACCGATTCTATAAATAAGCTGAAGTCAGCATCCCAGGCAGAGAGACCAAAGTGTGCAGCGCAGTGGATGTGTGAGACATCATACCGTTTCCTGTGTGGTTTCAACAGGAAGAGCTGAAAGAGGAAGCTGTCTCTTTCTGCTTCTGCCTGTTCATTAAGTTGAAGAGTTGCATTGATGTGGGACCTAGACTTTCAAGTTGTGTATATTTAAATGCACTCACTTGCAAAGCCTTTGCTTGCACTGGTGCTGCTCTGGTTGATTTAACTGGACACTTGCGGTTAGGCCGAAGTTGAGCAGCACTGCAACCGAAGCTGTTGAGGAAGGAACAGCAGCTCACTGTTGACCCTGTACCACTTGCCAGAGTTGCAGGAATCTCGTTTAAAAACCCATAAGGAGGGGGAATATAGTGTGTGGGTTTTCCTGTCAACAGTGAGGCACAATGGTAACCTCTGCAGTCCCCTCCCGGCCTCACCTGTGTCTGGTGGTGACTGCTGAGAACCAAGCAATGAGAGGAAGCAAATCAGGACCATCACCATGAAGAGTAGGGAAGGGGACAAAAGACAAACATGGCAAACGATGAAGCAACCAAAGGTAGTAAGACATAGTTTCTAAGCTCTGGGCTGAAATGAATAGCCACCAGCCTTACAAAGCTAGCTCCCACCCCACCCCCACCCTAAATCAGCCCTGTACCTACCTGCATTCTGTCCTCCTGCTAAGGACTCACACACCACCTTTTACCTCCTTCCCTTCCTGCCTTTCCTAAGCTTGCCTTCTATGTTTCAAAGTCTGGAAACAGCCAGGGTGGCCCCACTCCACAGCCTGTGTTGTTTATAGGTAAGACTGGTGTGCCTCCTGTCCCCATGCTCACAAGGAAGCATGATGTCTCTGAGCCCACAATCTGTGCTAGGCCAGGAGGACATAGGTAGCAACAGAGGAAGGAGTTCATTCTCTGTCCTGTGACTTATATATCAATAGGTGATTGTACAACTAACGCCCTTGCTGGGGAAATAAGCTGTTTTCCCCTATTCTTCAAAGGCAGGATGCTTTAGGCTTGGGGTCAAGCTGGTCATGGACCATATGGTGGCTCTGTGTTGTTTCAACTCTGTGACATGGCATCCTCCTCTTTCACCAAGCAGCACTGTCTTACTCTACTACTCTGTATCTCTGATTCCTATGGGCTCCCATAACTTCCTTTTCCTGTCTGGGGAGGGTCCTATGGGCTGTGTGTTTGTTTGTGGTCTGAGCTTGGAGAGTAGTTAAGCTGATATTTTCTTTTGGCGGTCATCAGTGTGAGTTACGGGCTCTTCCCTATTTTAGAATGAATACCCCTGAGCTTGTGGTACAGCTTAATGACACACAAAGTTATACATAAACACATTACATCTCTCTGGGAGAAGTTAATATGGGAACATTGTGGAATCAGATGCAAACTTTTAATATAAAACAAACATCAAGAAGTATTTGTGCTTACAACAGGCTGTACCAGATTTCTATGAGAGCAAGTCATTTTTATTCTGCAGTGGGGAACATAAAACATCAAGAACTTTAAATAGATCAATTTTTATTTGTAAACTTCAAAATTCTCCATCTTGGTGAGTCCCTCTGGAAAGGTTTTCCATGAGGTCTTGACTATAGACTTTAAGCCTTAACAACTATGACCTGTTGTGGGCACTGCCTGAACTTTTTTTTTTTTTTTTTCAGGGAACTCAGAGAATTTCTTGGTGATATGAAATAGTTTTATCAAAGTGATGTTTTAAGATTTATTTCTCCATAAAGTTACAAATATCGACATTTTATTCAACATATCTCTTTTTAATGGTTCATTTTTAAAGTGATGGCTGGCCACCTTGTGAAAATGGAACAGCGGTCTGCTCAGCTTCAGAAATCAAAGGACACCTCTAGAACACCGGGAATGAGGTGAATTCTTTGCTTCAAATCAACAGAACACAGATTTCATTGTGTCAGCCTTTGAGAAAGCAGAATTTATTCCACCTTGAATTACAGTTTCATAGAAACTGACCTATTGCTCATTCTAGGTCTTTAAAAATTATAGGCTAGGAGTTATGCCTGGTCTATTGTCCTTTTGGATCATAAAGCGTTTGACAAATCAGAACATTCTCTATATGAAATCTTATTTCTGGCCTCTCTTTTTAAAATGATAGAATTTAGGAACACGAGGCTTTAGTGCTGTGTGGCAGTTATTGATCAAAGCCAAACAGAGATTGTCATTGTCATGAGGGGCAGCTTCAGTCAATATGTCCTCTCTGCCTTCTGTCTTTATATTAGACTTCTTTACTTATTTTTTATGGTGTACAAATTTGAGTTGGGGAGACTGATTCATCCAACCATCCACCCATTCATCACATGCTTTTTAGATGTCACATTCTTCTGAAAGGTGCGAGCATAGCACTAAGTCCTAGACACTGCCATCAATATTTGAGCATCTCAAACAGAGAGACCATGTGCTTCAGTGTCTAAGAATTCCCAGTCAGTCTCCTCAGAGCATTATGGGAGCTCTAAGGAGAAGCAATGTAGAATTCTGTGAAGGCTGAAGAAAGGACTCTTTGGGGGTGGGGGGATTGTCCCAATAGAAACAAGGCAAACACAGCCCTCCCCAGGGAAGAACAGAAGAGCTACAGCAACAGCAACAGCTGTCATCTGTTCATAAAACACAGAGACTAGAAAAACAAAGAGAGCTGTCATTGCAGACTAAGACAGCACTCAGTTGGCAGAAGCCAGTAGACTGAGCCTGTCCCCTTGGAGTATCTCATTGATTTGACTGTAGCTCATGAGGCAATCCATAGAAAGGAATGTTCTCTTCTATTGTCATGTCTCAACGCATGAACATTTTTATTAACTTAAGGGACTAGATTTTAAAACATCTCTAAATGTGTTGTGTACATCTCCCCTTTGATAAATCATGCTCACAACAATCAAGATTTTCTCGCTGACTCCAAGGTACCCTTATAAATGTCAATCATGAAACCTTGCTGCTAATAAAATATCAATATTTTAAGTGAGTTTGGAGGTTATAGGCATTTCCTCCTACAGCATAACCTTCTAGGTGAGTAGCTCATCTTTTACATAAACCTGTTAGACAAATTGATAGCAGTAAAAGTTATGAAGTCCTAAGGGCCGTCCCTTCACATTTGTTGTTTTTGATGTACTGTAGGCTAAAGGTACAGGACAAGCTTTATGAGACCAGATCAAAATAAATCTTTGGTTTAGGCTTATATGGTCACCTATAAACTCTATACATGAACTTCTTTAGGAGTCTTTCAATTAGCCAAAAACAATGCATATAAATAACACTTTTATTTTAAATTTCCATACAAACTGAAGTCCTTTCAAGAAGAGTGAGTCTTGCTTTTTAGTATTTGTGTACTATATGTGATCTGGTTGAAATCTAAAGGGAGGAAAGGGTATTACGATTCATATACATGGTGTGAGTTAAGACATAGATAGATAGATAGATAGATAGATAGATAGATAGACAAATAGATGATAGATAGAGAGATTATAGAGCGATAGAGATAGATAGATAGATAGATAGATAGATAGATAGATAGATAAATAGATAGACAGGTAGACATATAGATGATGAGAGAGAGAAAGGGAAAGATAATAGAGAGAGATCTTTACTTCCAGAGAGTTCAAAGGCTAAATCTAAATGCCCTAAAATTTATAATAACAACAATAATAATCATGATAATGCTAAATGGAAAAAACAGGCATGCCATTATCTTGTTTAAAACATACATGATGCATGAACAGAAAGATATGAAAAGATATATAAATCCATATTTTATATGCATATACATATATAAATATGTACACTTGATGTACATATGCATATAAATATATTAGTAGATCTTAGTGATAACTTTTTTGAAGAGTAAATTTTAATGGTTTATGTGATCCATATTAGTACATCTCCTGAGACATACCTTCCAAAGACCAGAGCAATGTCATACTACAGAAGAACGGAGTTGGTTCCTTGGGTGAACAAAGAGAACTTGAGGTAAAGGTGTGTCCTGAAATACTAAAGCCTCAGAGTGAGTTTGGTCATGACAGTGTCTAGTGCTTGTGTGTCTACTTCTTCTAACTCTCCTGAAAACTGATTAAAAAAAATCTCATAAAAGAAAGAGACAGAAGATGTGAAAATAAAATCTGCCACTGAAGAGAGACATAAAGGATGAGATAGAAGGAATAGGGAAAGGAGGAGGAGGAGGAAGAGGGGAAGAGGAGAAGGAAGAGAGGAAGAGGAGGAGGAGAAGGAGAGGGAGGAGGAGGAGAAGAAGTCACCCATCTTAACCAGTTTGGAGGAAGCAGAAACATTGTGTGCTTAGTGTTCAGCTGGGAAAGTTTCCTCTTTCAAAAGAGCTATGACCTCATCCTAAAGCCCAAAATTTTCCCAAGCAAATCCCTTTGCAAATCATGCTGTCATCTTTTTCTCTTTTCTCTCTCTCTCTAATTATTGTGTCATACGAAAATGCCTGTTTCTGTAAAAACTTCCAATTTTAGAAATTCCTCATAAATTAAAATATAAAAGGGAAATGACCTTTGATCTTGCTCCTGGCCCCTTTGGAATATGAATTTATAAGGTAGTATAAAAATTGCCTTACTTACCCAAGAACACAGAGAGGAGGTGCGGATATGAACCCTGCCTCAAACTGCTTGGTTTCAGTCCCAGCTCTGCTAGTTAAATGCACGACTTTTGGAGAATTGCTTTATAAGTTTCAATCTTCTTTTTTTATTAAATATTTTTGTATTTTTACATATAGATTTATATTATTACACATATATACAATAAACTACCTACAGCCAGAAGAAGCATGACACAATCAGGAATTATATAAATGTTACATTCTTAGTGTTTTGGCTATTTGTACTTCACAGCCTTGAAGAAATCATCTTTCCTATCTTGGTACATCTAAAATTCTGAATTTAAATCAATCTCCATTACATATTGTTATTATCAACTTAAAACATCTATCTAGACCTAAAAACGTCTTAACCCCTAAGAAACTAAGCTTAATTGTAAAACTAAGCTACCTGGTCTTCAACCCCATCAGAGACTTGAAAAGGAATAAAATTGATTACCTGAGTATACCGGGAGTACAGATTAGCAGCTTTCCAAATGAGAAGATGACAGAGATAGTGGTTTTTATTATTTTAAAGATTTATTGACAATGAGACAGATTAACTCCTGGCAACATTCAGCCTGTCTCAAAGAGGATTATAAACATCAAAGAACCTCCTTATGGAGATGGCTTCAAATGTGGCAAACTAGCCACTGGGCAAAATGTCCTCATCTCTACCACAGACAGAATTCTGCCTAAAAAATGGCAAGCTTGGATGCAGGCAGAGTCAATGGCCAAACTCTGCCAAGACAAGGTAAGCAAGTCCTCAGCAGATGATTCTCCAGTGTTATAGAGAGTTTCGACTTTTTTTCCCCATCTGTAACATGGGGTATTAAAGAGTTTGTGTATACAATATGCTTAAGCTAGTGCCTGGGACACAATGCATCCCTTAGCCATGTTTCCTCTTCTGGGCTTCAAGAAACTAAAGTGATGATGATGATGATGATGATGATGATGATAATGATGATGATGATGATGATTAAAGCTGAACACTGAGTTTCTCACTTTTGCTGTCATATTTCAAGTCCTTCATGCATGAGACAGAGCAGATAGAGAACCAACTGCTCCACCATTGCAGCGGGCATTATTACAGCTGTGGTAGCAGTTCTTAGTAACCAAGACAGAACAGCAGAGACCCACAGGATAGGAATGAGGACAGGGCTGTGATGAGAGCTGTGTGTAATTCACTCTGGGACAGGTGACACATGAATCTCTTGGTGTTTCTGACGTAGGAGAGGTAGGGCAGGACCTGGTGATGAAGGCTTCCAGTGACTTCCTAAGGGAGGCCTGGAACATGCCATTAAGAAGCCCCACCCAGGATGACGGTCTTCACCTAGGCTGGAGGCCCAAGCAGCTGGCGGGGTTGGGGTAGGGGCGAGCAGGGCGGAGGAGGGGGAGAAGAGGGGAAGGTTATGCAAGAGATACAATATCTACATTTTTTTCCTAATGTTCTTTCAGTTAACTTGCCACACCGGTTCTCCATCCCCATCTCCCATTTCCCAGTCTGACTGCAGTCACTTTGCCAGTGAAATGTGTTCCCTTCCCTATCCCTAGCATTGGTCTAAGATGCAGAGGACTCTGAAACATTAAATGTCTCACAACTCAAACTAAGACCAAACAGTTTGACCAAGGCAGCAAAAGTTTCTCACCCATCTTTTCAAAAGACACATTCCCAACAACCATTAAACTATGAAATCAACTACTATTGATCCAATATATATTGGGTTTTGACAAAGGAGTCTTAATGGTGGAGGCACCCAGCGCAAAATCAGCATTAGCCAGATGCTTGGAACCTTTAACAAGGTTTCTAATTTCCACACACTTCAGATCTTCGTTTCAAAATGCAGGTGATCATAAGTTCCTCGGAGAATCCGTTCATACCTGTAAAGCGCTTAAAACCATCAAAGCACAGAAGAAATGCTAAGTGTTAGTTGTTGTTATTTCTGTTGCCATTATTAATTATAGGAAATCATATTATAATAATTAGCTAAGAGCATGTGTTGCTCTTGCAGATGTCCTGTGTTCAAGGCTCAGGACCCACATGGTGGTTCACAACCGTCCATCAGGTCCAAAGGAGTCAACACCATCTTTTGACCTCCATGGGCACCAGGAATGCATGTGGTACATGCAAGCAAAACATCCATATGCATAAGATAAATCTAATGCCTAAAACCAAGTCTAATTGTTAAATTGTATGTAGGCTTTTTGTGAAACTTTAAAGAAATCACGTGTGAAATAATAAACTGTGTAGAAAGCAGTAAGATGGGCTACAGAAGAGCTTTGGTCTGTTCGGAACCTCCCTTTCCTCACTCACAGGCAGAAATGATGTTGCTCCATACTGGGCTTCCTGTGAGGGCCAAACAAGTTAATGCACATACAGTGTTGTGTTAAAGTCAGCAAGAAAATACAAAGCACAAGCCCCTAAAATTCAGCAAAGACTGTAAAAGATGGTCTTGCCCAATAACCTTTCAAGTCTTTATAGCTCTAACACACAGGCCATCATATCTCATTAATTCCAAGATATATGTTTCTCCTATTTTTTAGATACATTTTTAACTAAAATGAAGTTACATCATTTTCCCCTCATCTTTCTTCCATCCAACCCTTTCCAGGAACTCTCCCTCCCACTCCTCCTGTGTAGCACAACTCTCAAATTGACAGCCTTTTTTTCTCTAATCATCATTTTTACATGCACATTCACATATATGCACAAACATATGAATCTAACACGCTGAATCTATTTTGTTATATATGATTTCAGAGCTAGCCACTGCGCTGAACACAAACAAAGGGCCCAGAGGAATGGACAATGAGAATGTGGTACATATACACAATGAAATACTATTTAGTTGAAAAAAAAATAATTGCAGTCCTGAATTTTGCAGGGGACTGGATGGACCTAGAAAAGATCACATTGAGTAAGGTAGCCCAGACCCAGATCAAATGCCACATGCTCTGTCATCTGTGATTCCTAGCTCCAAATATTCAGATGTGAGTATACAACATGGAAAAGCCACAGAACCCACAAGCGTATAAAGGGACCACGGGCAGGGTGCAGGGGGCTCTCTTGGAAGGAAAAAAGGAAGATACAGGTGATATGAAGTGAAAAGTGAAAAAGTGGGGAAGCTCCAACTGGCAAAGGGAGCAATCAATACAGAAGAAGGGAGGGACTGGGGAAAATAACGCCAATGTTTGATAAAGCCTCAAGGAGCTACATTATTTGTATTTAGTAGAAATTGTGCATTTACATATAAATACACACACACACACACACACACACACACACACACACACACACACACACACACACCCCAATGCTCCCCGAAAGAACCATAGACTAACAAAAACAGCATAAAACCCAGTAACAGGCATGAGAAATCTCCCTTCAAATGGTTGGCCGGGGGGGGGGGGGGGGGGTAGGGAGTCCAAGTGACTCACAACAGTATGGACTATTGTTGTAGCCTGTGGTTGACTCCCAGATGTTGAGGGTAAAACCCCTATTGCTGAAGACAACCCACACTTAGGAAACAGAACTTGTCTGATTCGAGCAAAATCTCAACTGAAAGCCTTCTTCCTGCAGTTTAGCTTTCATAGCACTAGAAAACACTGTGCAAACTGCTGAAGGAGGGAAACACCTCTGACTCACAACAGTGGTCAGCATGGCAAGATGTGCATAAAGGTGTAATAAGTGGCACTCACGTGTCCGTGGTAACCACCAGCTGTCTCACCACTCAGCAGGAGGGAAGTCATTCCCTCCCAACTTCAGAGTGGGTTCACGGGTTTTAGGAAGAATCACTACTTTGCTAGACCAGCACAATCCCTCACTACATTCTAAACCTTATCTTTACATCAAAGATAAAAGCAGCCATCACCCATCATCAAAGAAGCATCTCTTTACAGCAAATAGAGATCGGTACAGCAAACCACAGCTGGACAGAAGAGAAGGTTGATCAACAGATGGTGGGGCGCCTGGCCCCAATGGGCACATCTATGTCTCAGCTGCTGCACCTATGGTTCAGAGAGCATCACAGAAGAGGAGGCAGAAAGATTATAAAAACCAGAATACAAAGACAGCTGCTGTGAAACAGTCTCTCCTAGAAATGGCTGTGTAAGCCAGACCAGAACACTGGCATCATCAGTAAACATTCTAATGTCGTTGCACGGAGGGGAGATGATGCCATGGGCCCCACCCCTGGACTAAGAACTACAGGCAAGAGAAGACTGCTGGGAGTGATGGCTTCTCCGAGTGATGAGTCCCTTGTTTCTCCAATTTTAACCACCCTAGAAGCGCACATCTTATATTGTAAGCATCTGCGCCATAGCTCAGCTAGGCGTCAATCATGGCCATGGCATGGTTTTGATCAGCAGTGCATGTAGAAACACTAAGGCAATAGCCTCCAAGGGTTCCGTGTGGGGGGATAGTAGTTCAAAAATAAACCCTAGAAACAGTGTGAAGTGTTCTTTCCAAGCATAAGAAATAAATAAACGTGTGTTTGTGTGTGTGTCAGGGCCCGTAGGGAGTCCAGAAGAAACAGCAGTGAATCAGGTTCATTAAGCAGGATTCTGGAAACACATAATTACTAAGTCAGTTTAATTGCATAGCACCAATCAATTGCATTATTGGAATTCTTTTAAAAACAAGTATTCTCGGAGCTGGAGAGGTGGCTCAGTGGTTAGCAGCACTGGATGCTCTTGTAGAGCCCACACCAGCCCGCAACTCCAGCTCCAGGGAATTTGATGCTTTCTTACAGACCTCGCTGGCCCTGCATACACACACAACAGCAAGTAAATAAGTCTCGAAACTGCTTCTGTGTGCCAGTTAGTACAGCACTGTGTAGAAAACAAGGACATTGAAGATTCTTAGTTAAAATGAACTCAAGTCATTTCCTGAATGTAAGTGTTCGTGATCTGGTAAAAAGCGTATTTTACTGCGTTCATTGTCCTTGGCTGACACAGTAGTATGTGTGTATGCCCCCTGGGTCCAGGTCCACCAGCCTTGATGGTCTTATTGCAGGGTTTCCTGACCCACCGGATCCTTCTATTTCTCCATTCTCCCATACTCTCTCACCTGGAGTCCCGATAGCAAGTCCCAGCATCTGTTCCAATCCTTCCCACCACTGAGTGGTGACTCACAGAGGACATCCATGGTGAACCTAGAACCTCTATTCAGATCTAGCCAATGGACAGTGCATTCTCTATAGTTGTATGGAAAGTGGGGACTGACTCTGACATGAGCTCTACTGCCTCCTATTTGCCCACTTTCCCTTGGTGGGGAGGCCTGGTGGCACTCAGAGGAAGGGGTAGCCGACTACCCGGCTACCCGGATGAGACCTGATAGGCCTTGATCCTATGGTGGGGAGGAGATCCCCTACTGTCACAGGCCTAGGGGAGGGGAAAGGGTGAAAGAGGGAGGGAGGGGGGAAAGAGAAGATACAAGTGAAGGACAACAATCAAGATATAATCTAAATAAATTATTTAAATAAAAAAGTTTATTTTATGTATATGCTCTTTTTATGTGTTCCTAACATATACATGCATAAGCCAAGTCTATATAAATTTAGGCACAAAAAAAAACCATTTCAACAGCTATGAAATCAAATCTAAACTACGGTTCCTTGAGGCTACAAATTTTAGCTGTTTGGAGGTAATGAGATGTGATGTTCCTGGCTTTCAAAGACTGTGCCCGGAGAATCTAAAGAATTTAAACAACGATTCCAATAAGTTAATGAATTTTCATCTAGGAGTCCTGACCAGCTCTGAATGCAAGCATGGGTCCAGGAGCTGCCCAGCTGCTCATCAGTCTTCTCTTTGCAAATGTCTGTTTTAAGAATGCTAATATTGTAGTGAGGGTAGCAGTTTAACTCCCTGAAAGAATTTTGAAACCACCCTTCGAAGTCACCTCATTTCCGGTTCTTATGGTAATTTTGATCATTTAAAAGTCCATTTTGTTAGCAAGTCCCTAGAAGGGCCTCTCCCAGTTTAGCATGAGGGTTTAGTTTGTACTGATCTTGTCAGGACAAGATGTTCCCTGCACTCAGATCAGAACTTCTATAATGGAAAAGTGAAATCCGCCCTGAATAGGCAATCAATCTTAACATGACCATCCACTCAACTGATTTCCTGCCGTACATACCACTGGGTAAATACTATACAAATACTCTTTTTAAAGTAAGCAAATCCTGCTTGGGTTTTCTTTCTTTCTTTCTTTCTTTCTTTCTTTCTTTCTTTCTTTTTTCCTTTCTTTTCTTGCTCATGTTGTTTTGTTTTCTGTCTCCTGATTTTGTTTGTTTTGTTGCTTGCCCTGGAGTTTTATTATGTTTTGTTTTGAGAGAAAGAAAAAAACACATGAAATTGAGTGGGGAGAAACTGGCAGGAGTTAGGAAAAAGAAAAAAATACGACCAAAATATATTGTATAAAAAATTTTAATAAAAATTTAAAATTAATTATGCAAAGACTACCATGAACTCTAGCTTCTGGCTGGTTTGGGGGTTTTGTTTCTTTGGTTTGGAGTTTGTTTTTTTTAAGATTGTTTATGTTATTAATCTTGAGGGGTTAGGGCGTACCCATGTGGGTGGAGTACCCATGAAGGTCAGAAGAGAGAAACAGATTGCTTCGAGTTTGAGTTCTACCTTCCCTATGAGGTGACAGGGAGCTAAGCTCTGGTACTCTCAAAAGCAGCATGTGCTCTCAATAGCCAAACCATCTCTCCAACAACTCACATGTCCTTCAAGTCAGCTTCTCTAACACAAATTGTATGGTAGTCTGGGAACAATTCTATACACATTTTAGAAAAAGAGCACTTTACATCAGCAATTATTTATTTATTTGTTTGTTTATTTATTTATTTATTTATTTATTGGTTTTTCAAGACAGGGTTTCACTCTATAGCCTTGGCTGTCCTGGATTCACTTTGTAGCAAACTCATGGTGATCCACGTGCCACTGCCTCCCTGAGTTCTGGGATTACTGGCATGCACTACCACACCCAGATTTTTTTTAGTTTTCATATTATACTATAAATACTTTATTTCTTCCTACCCCTTTTCCCCTCACAAACCCTCCATACACACATCCTTCCTCTCTTTCAAATTCATAGCCTCTTTTTTCATTAACTGTGTATATATATATATGTATGTATGTATATATATGCATATATGTGCATAATGTTACTTGTACATATGTTTTTATGGCTGACCGTTTGGTAGCTAATTGGTGTGCTCATCCCTGGAAAAGACTATTACTCTCATTCTTGGTATTCCTTTGGTACCTGTAATCCTTTATAGGATTGAGGCCTCGTACCGTTTCCCTGTCCACTTTGGCGTGTCTACTGTTGTTGTCATCCTTGTTCAGTTCACACTTGTTTAGTTCACACTTGGGAAGTCATGTTGGTGAGAATTCATGGGTGTAGCTTCTGATGTTACAAGGAAACGTGAACTATTATGCCAAGTTCCCTGAACTTTATCTAGGAATATTTTGTAAATGTATCCATTGGGATTAGACATCACAACTCTGTTGTTTTGTTTTGTAATGGTCTCCATCTGTTCTTGATGAGGCTGAGGACTACATTTATCTGTGAGTAAAAGGACAAATAATTAGAGTGTAGTTGGAGGGTATGCTGGTTTAGTAAAGTGGCGGTTGTAGGTTCTCCTCCAAGATCTATGACTTCACTACTGGGTAATTGGCTTTTCCAGGACCAAGCACAAATTCTCTCTTATTAAATGGGTTGTTGGTTACCACCAAGGAAAGGATGCCACTATCACACAGTTAGGGTTATCATGTCATGCTTTCGCTGCTGTGGTTTATGCATCATTGTCGGATAGGACTGTTGGTTGCCTTTCTTAAAGAGAAAGTCTCTCTTTTGGAAGCGTGTTTGGCACCTTCTGGTACCATGAGAGCTAGCCCTTCCGGAGGACGCATTCAGGTCAGTTCCCTCTCGGGAAGGAGCCTCTGGGTCCTGTCTCTGAAGAACATGTGACTTCAGCAACAGGAACTTATCTTCTAGCTGCGGGGTGGGGGGGGGGGGGCGGCAGGAGTGACAAAACCCCTGACTCTGACTCAAAAAATGGGACTTCCCGAGCCTGGTTTGGGGACAAAACTGTTAGGTAGCATTTGGTTCTTGAAGGATGCATTGTTGGCCCAGATGAGAAAACTTTATTTAAACTATATATGTATGTTTATATACAATGAATGTCTGTAATCTCTAAAGAATCATAGTCGGTTTGTGGATCTTTGGTTAAATTTGCTAGTCATCTACAGAACACTTATTTTGGTATGCTCATCTTCCTTGATGAAAAAGACTGGCAATGTTTCAAGCCTTCATCACTGTTGATGGAACTGATGAAACAGGCTTTGCTTCCTTCCTTTATTCCCAATTCTGTTGTCCACAAGCTGTGTAACAACATTAGTCACATCCATCAACCTCTTATCTGTGCACTCTTTTCTTATCAGTAAAATGAGAATTTTGAATGCTTACACTTCACAGCTTTTATTCAGTTTGAATGGCTTAATATTTTTGAAGCATAGAAAAGTCCACAATAAATTTGTAAATTCTTCTTAGTGAATAAATTGGCTTAGAAGTCAATCAAAACACTGGAGTATCGAGATTGACCCTGACCTTCAGAGATAGAGAGCATTTCAGTAAAGGAGAAAGCCGTAGTCAAAGACGCTCAGTTCCATGCAGACTCCTGATATTTGTTCTCCTGTCTTCTTTTCTCCCCTGAGTATAGCATACACATAATGAGCGCAGCACGGGGATCTTGGGTCAGCATACCAGAGCTAGCATGTGACTCTCCAAATTATCTATAGTAAGAGGAAGGAAGAAGAAGGGCAAGATAATGTTGTGCTGAGCCCTCTATGGGTACAAGCATGATTATGTGGGATGCTGAGAGGGTAGAGGGCCTGTCATCCCTTCTCTGCATGCGTTCCACATGCACTTCTGAGGTGTACTGGGTTGGGAGTGCGTTAAAAACTTACCAGCTTTGTACCTAACTGCTCATGCCTTAACATCTGTAAGTTTCTGCATCATTATTTATAAAACAAACATTAAAAATAGCCAAGTGGCTGCTTTCAAGACTCAACCACATTTGTACAACTCGGAAAGACATGCTACAGAGTAGGTATCCCAAAAATGTTAGATTCCTCAGATGTATGAAAATATTTTGGACTAGTTGTCTGTAGAAACAAAAACTTACATTGCATTGTATATAATTCTTCTGAGTATTTTTGTCTTTACTTCCTGAAGCCTCACTTAGGTGAATTGGAGACTAGTTATGTCACAGCCATGTGTTATGGGATCGCCGAAGCACTGGCTTCTGTAAGAACTGTGATTCAGCCAGTTCTAGTGGCTTAGAGTTTTGAGAAGCATACCAGAATTTAAATGTCAGGGTATGATTGAAACATGGTGCATCGATGGAGATGTCTCTTACATTTAGCAGAACATTCCTAAACAAAAAGCAATCACAAGTGGGAATTTAATTCACTGGATCTGTTTATATCCAGTGTTTTCATGAAACAGAGAAGGGGGGAAAAAAGAGTGGGCTCAACAAAATATCCTTTTTATGATTTTTACTCCCTAAAGCACAAATAGCCCTGGGAAGTTACTTCTGATGACTAGGAAATACAACTGTGGGGAGGAAAATGATGCTCTGTTTCCTTAGAAGAAAGTGTTGCTCTAAACAGAGTGAGTGTGGATGCCTACATACACCTGATGCTCGCTTGTCTGTGGGTTGGCACCCTACAGATGTGCCTCATGACCGCCAGGGCTCCCAGTGGTTATAGGTTCCTTTAAGCCATGGGAAACTTCGAAACGAAGCAGGTATGGCTGACCTGCAAAGCCCCCATTAGGTCAAGGGTGAGACCTCCTGTACTGTGCATGGCTGAGAGGTGCTGAGTCCTAAATGCAGCTGGGAAACCAAAGTTACCAGTGATTTCCACACCTGCTTTTCCCCTGAGATGCAGCTCCAGGAAAGATACTTTTCACCATTTAATAATGGTTGATATTCAGAGTTTTTAAAAAATATATCTGCATTTGGTGTATTATCAATTATTTCATATCCAAATGTATTTTTAATTGTTCCATTGAGTTTTTTCTTCAAGAATTGTATTTCCAGCCAGGTATGGTGTTACACACTCATATTTTTAGCACTCAGCCAGTTGAAGCAAGGATGAGTTCAACCTATACTACATCATGAGTTCAATGTTAGCCTGGAAAACCTAGTGAAAGTAAAAATGAATCATATTTTTCATGGATAGATGATCTATTTGCCTGCTTTAACCAAAAGTTAAGTATCTGTCATTACCGTTTCTGATATTATTTCAAAGGACATAACAGATAATTATGATTCTCACCTTAATTCAAACCACTACCTATGTATTTTTGTTTCCATAATAGGAAATAGAAAATGGAATTTAAAATCTCTTTGGGGATTGAAGAGATAAGAGTGCTTGTCCTGCAAGCACCAGGGTCTAAGTTCAAATCCCCAGAGCCCAAGGGGGAAAAATCCAGGTATTGGTGCATGAATCTGTAAGCCCAGCATCAGGAGGTAGAAACAGGCTGATTCCAAAAGCATACTAGCCGACCAGGCTAGTCAGAGGTCAGTAAGAGGACCTGTCTCACTGAAGAGGCAGTCGGGAAAAAAAGAAAAAAACACCTGCTTTGCCTTCCACGTGTACCAACAAGGACATAAGTCTGCAGTCACCACACACACACACACACACACACACACACACACACACACACACACACGTAATCAACTTTAGAAATAGAACTGCACTATTTTTTGTGGCTGTATTCCCACACACACACATGCATGCACACAACAAATAAATACTTTTTATAAAAACTGTTAAAAATGGAACTGCATTCTTTTGTAGATGTTTCATCTGTCACTTTCCTGAGACTTGTTCTTCCTTAAGGTTTTATGTATCTATACTGTGTTTTTTTTTTTGTTTTTTTTTTTTTTACATACCACCTTTACACCTTTCCCTTTGGCTATGCTGTTATCCTAAGTTCCTAAGGCCTCAACATTGGTGTTATCCGCTTGCTGTGTAGTGGATTCTGCTATTAGCTCACTCTCTCCTAGTGAACTGTTTCTTTGTGTGCTTGGTCACTGGCTGCAGTGAGCAGTGAGCCTATTTTTAGTGGCTCACTCTTGGAAGAATCTCCTAAGCAGTCAACATAGATAAGACTATTCCTTCTTTGTGGTTTAGGGTTAGGATTACTGGGCAAAGATCCCAAGGCTGGAGGATCTCTACATTAGCTGGGCAATACAAATAAAAGATCACATGACACGTAGGCCCTTAAGTTGGCATTCCCAGTGCTGGAGATGCCATTGTCCATCTTCCTGGTATTACCCTGACTCTGTGCTGGCGAGTACCATTCCTAGCCTAACAGCTCAGTACTATGAGAGTCCTGGTTTCACTCAAGATGCATCAGTTCTAGCTCTCTGCCTCATTTGCAACTCAGACCTTTCCCACATTATACTCTTTCGAGCATCTTTGTTCCTGACATTAGCAATCCCATATAAGTTTATAGTAATTTAAACAATGTTCTTGTTTTGTTTTGTAGTACTTTTGATCAAACCCAGGACCTTGAGTATGTTGAAAACATCTTACCATGGAGCCATATATATCCACAGCCTGCCAAATTAGTAATGTTTTAAAGTATTTTAAAATATATTATTACAATGTGCTTGCTACCATAGGATATTTTTTACATTTATTGATTGAGGGTACACATACTGTACACACACACAGAAGTCAGAGAATATTTTTCCAGAGTCAGTTCTCCTATTCCCCAGACCCTAGGCATCAAACCAAGGAGGTGGCAAATGCCCTTACTCACTGAGACACTGCAACACTGAGTGTCTGTAGTTTTTTGCTTTAAACTTAGTTTATTGGATTGCCCGTAGCTTTAGTCTTTCCTACCATGTCATTATTCACAATATGGGTAGCAGTGAGTAACAACCCAGTAGTTTATAACTCAATGACCAACTGAACTAAATCAACCAGTCTCTGCTGCTCTGGAAAAACATTCTTTTTAAGAAGAGATATGTGAAAGAATTTTTTAGTGAAAGTGGGTGAATTCATATCATAAGAATGGCCACTTTCACAACTCTGGAATCTTATAGGGAAATCTCAATGATTTGAGAGAATAGACACTCTGACCTGAGAAGCACCAGTGATCACCACAATTTCACCAGTACATACATCCCACTCTGAAAACACACACACACACACACACGCACATACACTCTCACATACACTCACACACAGTCACACACACACTCACACAGACTCACACACTCTCACACACGCTCACACACACTCACACACACAGGCACAAAAACACACACACCACACACACATACACACTCTCACACTCACACACACCACGCACATACTCACACTCACACACATTCTCACACACACTCTCTCATACACTCACATGCACTCACACTCACAACACTCACATACTCACACACACACACAAGCTCAAAGCCTATGGAGTGTTCACTTGTGCTCTCTACCAAAGGAAGGCAGCATTTTTCTTACCATTTTCCTATACATCTTAGATCTGGACTACAAGTGTTTACTGCTTAAGCTTCTCCAGTTATATTTTCATTCAAGTATAAAATCTAAAAACATTGTCAGAGAATACAGTGGACGAAAAATAACCCTGGACTCTTTGGGAAATAATAGATTTGGAGGAGAAAAACTTTAACTCAAGTGTATGGTCCACTCTCAACATGACAAACAGTGGTTTGAGATTCCTGAGCTGAAGGAGAAAAGTACTTTTATGCTAAATAGTATATTTAGAGAGTGTCTGTTAATATATAATTATATATAAATTACTACATATAATGGTAATTTAAAGACTTGTATGATTTAGGCAGTAAATCACATTTGAAGACATGATGAAATGTGTTCAGACTACTCAGAATTCTTACTTTATCTCACTGCTGATGATCAAACCACAAGTATCTAAAGAAAATCATTTTTCTAAGGACAAAGAAATAAATAGAATAACAATGTTTTGTTGATGATGCCATCTAATTTTTGAAAAGGCATATACTTAGTTGTTAAATCACTTAATTTAGCCAATAGGAGGTAGTATCACTAAATAGCAGTAGATCTTGACAATACTCAATGCCCAGACTGTCCTCAGACCTGAAGCTCCACGTGGCTAAGATCACAGATGTGCACTCCTGGCCTGGCTTCACAGGAAATTTGTAAATATCTATGTTCAGAACGCCAGCATCAATTCACTTGTCTATAATTATTTTTCTTGCCATACACCTTCTTCTCTTTAGTGTGTACTCTGTCAACAAGAAAATACATCACTGGAGTCTGTTAAAAACGCAAACTCCCCAGCTATGCCTAAGACTTAGGGAACTGGAGTCTTAGCAAAATCTCTAAGTTTTTTTTATGCCCATCAAAGTTTGAGAAGTCTAGGCCTGTCCCAGGAGACAGAACTTTTTAGAGATGGGAGAGGGCTCCATGGACCCAAGTTCAGATTCCCAGCTCCCAGGCAAACACTTGGTCCAATGGCATATGTTTGCCAGTCTAAGAAAAAAAAGATGAAAAAGAATAAGCAGGCTACCAAGATGAGACTTGATAGATAGCCTGAGACCCTTTAGTGGGGGAGGAGGTCCCCTCAGTCGTAGACCTGGGGGAGGGGAATAGAGTGAAAGCGGGAGGGAGGGAGGAACGGGAGGGTACAAGTGATGGGATAACAATTGAGTTGTAATCTGAATAAATTAATTTTTAAAAAAAGAAAAGAAAAAGATGAAGATGAGCTCCCTACCAGTGAGAGAGCCTGACCCCCCCTAGCCCCCCCCCCAGAAGTAGCATGAAGAACTACAGAAGATATCCGCCATCCATCTCTGGCTTTTACACACGAACACAGGGGCAAGCACATCCACATGACACACGCCATCCCTGCACACACAGAGGGAGGGAGGGAGGGAGGAGAGAGATTTCTAATTGGACAGCACACATAACATTGACCAAAAATTAGCTATTGGCTGGTGGCTGCAAAATGTAATGACTATTACGTGTACGTACTATACATTGTAAGAGGTGAATTTATGTTGTGTGAATCATATCTTAATTTTCCAGAAATGAAACGGTAGGTTATAGTAGATGTGTTTGGCCAGCACATCTCCGATGAACAAAACCACTTCCAACTTTCTTTTCATCCTGACGAAAAAAAAAAAAAAAGTAGATGCCCCATTTCCTGGGGCTCAGTTCTCACCAAGAAAATAAACCGCAGCAGGCTTTGACTCTTTCAGCCGTGATCACTGCCCCAAAGCCAATCTATGTCATGAGGGTCGGCCAGAACCTTCCCCCTGCCGTGAGGAGTATAGAACCCTCCCTCTACACACTAGAAGAGCAGCCTGAGAAAAGCCTCCCTAGGAAACAGCTTGTGAGTGTCTGTGACAGGCCAGGAAACCTGGGTACTCAGTCTAGCTGAGATGAAGCAAAGGTGTAAAGAGGCAGAGATACTATCTGCCAGCTGCACACGTGGTCACAGCCCGGGAGGGTGGGGGGTGAGGGTCCAAGGGCAGAATGGAGATTCCTGTTTCCACTCTATTATCTGCTGTCTGTCTCTTCATCACCACTGTCACCAACTTTGTATTCGGGTGTAGTTGTTGCTGCTGTTGCTGTTGCTGTGGTGGTAGTGGTGGTTTGTTGTTTTTAATTTTTAAATAATTTATTCAAATTACATCTCAATTGTTATCCCTCACTTGTAGCTTCCCATTCCTCCCTCCCTCCCTCCCTCTTTCACCCTATTCCTCTCCCCTAGACCTGTGACAGGGGGTTTATGGTTATTGAGAGGCCACTAGTAAGAAGCCGGTTTCCTTTTTTTCTGTCCTGCCAGGAGTACAAAAACCTGAATGGGTCTATCCGCGGCTTAATCTCAGCTCCAGAGTGAGAATGAGGTTGTCCCTTTTCCCCTAAATAATCCTTGCACAAGACACAAGACTATGGAACAGCTGGAGAGTGCCCTACGGTGCGTTCCCACTCCAAAGTGCCTTCAAAGACCCTTAGAGTTCTGATGACCTCTCCCACACAGACTGAGTCACTGGAGCCGAAAACTGGAACCCGTTCCGAGTTCAGATCGTGCCTGTTGAGCAGTGCCACACAGTGTCATGGGCTGTAAAAATTGACCAAGCATAGGGTCTCCTGTGGTGACCAATCATCAGGTTCCCTGTGGTGACCTGGCATCCCACCACCTGTGGTGGAGAGGGAACTAGGAAGGCTCATTCTGGGGGTGAGCGCACCCCTCAAGTGTTCACCACCAGCCAGTCCAGCCGGAGGCACGCTTGCACCCCTGGCTTGTCTGGGTATCTGGAGCAACATCACTGGTGAGACACGCGCTGTACCCACTCTTGAAACCCATGCCGCCCGTGCTGGTACTTACAAACTGGGGTAGTAGCCATATGGCGGCAGCGGGAGCTGCGGGCAGCCGTCGTCTCCCAGCTCGTCCATCAGCAGATAGTCCTGGCTCTCGTTGCGCCGCGTTCCGGCTCCAGGGGCAGCCAGGGTAGAGCCGCCCCTCCGGGTCACGAACCCGGGGCTCTGGCTCATGGCAGATCGCCTGGCCGGCCTGAACCCCGGCTCCCGTGGATGGGGACCTGGGAAGAAGGGGCCGAGTCACCTACCGAACTGCCCAGAACAAAACGATGCCCCGAGAGGAAGATCAGGGAAGAGATGCAGATGCCTGTGATGCTTCCCTGCCCGCCAGGGTGAAAAGTCACTACTTATGGGTTCTGGGGACAACCGCCAAGGGAACATTGACCTGAGCGCATCTAGACCGCGCAGACAGGCGGCCCCGCGCTCCCAGGCAGAGGGCACAGGCGGGGCCTCAGTGGCAGCCGCCAGGGAGAGCAGCTGAAGAGTTACTATGTCAACCGCGACTCTCCAGCCCTCGCCTCCCGCCTTCTTCCCCCACATCCTCCGTCACGATCCCCACCTTTAAAGGGATCGAAAGGACCGTCCAGAAATCCGCCGACCCCTGTCTAGAATCCACAGCTTTCAGGGCAAGAACAAACCTAAGCTAGGAGGAGCCAGACAAGCTCTTTATTTGGGGTTGGGAGGGCTAACTGCTCCCAAAGTAGGTTTATTAAGTAACGGCCAGGGGAGGGCTTTCTAGGAAGTTTCTTTTAAGTAACAGTCGGAAGACAAGATCCTTTCCTTCCACACCGCCTTCTGGGGATGTTTTCTCTTCCGTTCTCAAGCACCGAAGCACTTTGGCCTCCACTTTAAAATGAAGAACTGTCTGCTTCGTTCTCACCGTGGAATGTTCGTGGTTCCTGAGAAAACCAAAAAGAAACCGGGCATTTTCCAATGATGCCTGCCTGCTTTAGGGAAAAATCCTCCCTAATTCATTCTGATTCCAGAATCATTGCTCTCCCTCTTGTGTGCCTGTTTTTAAGACTTGCTTTACAAATCTGGTCAGTTGGCATACATTTAACAAGATTAAAACCTTTTTAATGGGGTTTCTACGGGAATCTTCTCGGTGGTTAAAGTATTTGCTGTAAAAGTACGGGGGCATGAGCTGGGGTCTCCAGCGCTCATGTAACAGTTCTCCACAGTAAAGGGCATGACTAACTCCAGCACAGCAGTAGCAGCATCTCGGAGGCTGGCTGGACAGCTAATCTAGCAAGCTCCAGGCTGGGTGAACCCTGCCTGGAAACATTAGGCGGAGAGTTGACAGTGAAAGACAATTTCAATTGATCTCTGACTCTACGTGGGCATTCAAGTCCCTCACCCTGTGCCCCATGATGCGCACGTACACACACGTACACACACACACACACACGTACACACACACACACACATACACACACACACACACACACACGAATAAACAGTAAATCAATATTTGTAGTAGTTCATTTAAAAGAAGTCAATTAAGAATCCATTCATTCATTCATTCATAGATATTTAGTGAACGCCAACGGCAAAATGCCAACCACTATTTAGGATTTGGGGGTAAACAAACAGTGAAAGCGTTGTCTGCCTTCACAGTGCTCTTGGGAAAGAGAAATGATGGTTAAACAAGAGTGTATATAACTCTTACCTCTAAACCCTGTGCTTGGGAGCCTGAGGCAGAAGACTGGAAAGAGTCCAATTCTAACCTTGACTATATATGAGATCCGATCCAGCCTGGGCTACAGAGTCACACTCGGCCTCAAAAAACATAAGTTAAAGAGCAAATAAAATTCGCAGAAATAAGTCAGATGGATGTGGTGGTCCCAAGAAGATGACTACAAGATGGCTGTCCAAGAAGATGCTAGTTGAGTTAAGATACACATAGCAAGGAGCCAGTCATGAAAGCAATAGGTGTGGACTGCCCCCGTGTTGAAGAACAAGTTCTGCTTCCCAGAAACAAGTAGACAATAAAATGGGTGCCGGGAGTCAGTCACAGCAATGTCAACAATCGTGAAAGTCAGAGGAGGCCAAAAGGATTGCAAATAAATAAAACACTGGCTTTGCCAAACACTGGGGGGAGAAGGAGAAAGGGAACTAGCTTTGTGTGTGGAAAATGTCCTTGGGATATAAACACCACCCCTAGGAGGCTCCTTCCTTAGAAGTCTTGGTACCCGGAGTTGGAGAAATGATTCAGTGGTTAAGAGCACTTGCTCTTCTTCAGGGGGACGAGAGTTCGGTTCTCAGCACCCACATTAGGCTGCTCACAGCTGCCTCTATTGTAGCTCCAGGAGATTCAACACTTTCTTCTGGCTTCTGTGGGTGCTACACAAACATGCATGCATACAACACACACACACACACACACACACACACACACACACACACACACACACACATACTGTTCAAGGCTTGATACTCAATGAAGTGTTCAGAGGTAGGATTTTGGGGTGTGATTGGATCATAAGGGCCTGTGATATGTCATGTCCCCCACTCCTTTCTCTCCCCACCCTGAATTTTCTTATTCATGGCCACCATGAAGTAATCAGCTTTTTCTTCACTTCAGGCTAAGAAGCATGGAGCCAAGTGAGCATGGACTGGGACCTGTGAGATGAGAGCTAAAGTGAGTTCTTGCTCCATTCAGCTGTTTGTCTCCAGTATTCTGTTACAGTGACAGGAAGCTGACCAACACAAGACAGGCCAGTGGGTAAGGTATAAAAGTAATAAAAGATTCTGCCCCCACAAAAATCAAATTTACCCTGAAAAACTAACCTGAAGGTGGTTGCTTCTGAGAGCTTCCCTTTAAGCTCTCAATATGTGAAATCGTGATTTAAAATTCTTACTACTTCATGGTGATTATTCCCTGCAGAAAGATTCTGTTTTGAATTCTATTGGTTTGGGGTGTTCTGTTCTGTTGCTGTGATAACAACGTGACTTGCAGAGGGGATGTTCAGCTTACTTCTACATCATCCATCACTGAGGTAAGCCAGCCAGGAACTCAGACAGGGAGCTGGAGGCAGGCACTGTGGAGTCTGGTGAGGAATGCTCCTATGGATTGCTTTTCATGGCTCGCTCAGCTCACCTTCTCACACAGCTCAGCATAGCTGCCCAAGAATGGCACCATCCAGTGCCACCAGAGGACCAGACCCTCCCACCTTGATCATTAATTAAGATGATGCCCCCACAGACATGCCCACAGGCCAATCACCTGAGGTTTCCTCTGCCCATGTGACTCTACTTTATGTCAAATTGACAAAAAAAAAATTAAGCAGCACAGTGATCATGTGATCTATAAATACTCAACAGCTTTGATACTTAAATTAATGTTCTGTTTAAGCAATGCCCAAGTAATCTCTTTGGAAATACCAAATATGGGAGCCAATGGAGTTGGTGATGTAACATTCAAATATATTCACATCGATGCAAATTCTGTAGGTTGAAGCAAAGTTAGAAAAATCCTTGTTGGTAGTGGAAGTGTTAGCTTTTTGCTTTAAAAGAATTCCCAGGGAATTTGTAATTTGTTTTGTTGTTTCGGTTAGTTGAGCTGTTTGTGCCTTTACTCAATACTGTTTTTCATTCACACATAACAACCTTCACACTGAACAAAGTTATCACAATTATACAGTGGCATTAATTTATCATTTGGTAGAATAAGATATCATTTTTTCTTTTATTTGAAATATAGTCATCACTTAGATGAATGTAAGGCCATTTCTGCGGCCCTGAGAGGACAGGGGTGTATAAGTGAATCCAGGATTCTGAAAGGCTTCTATGATGAGATAAAAGACCATGTGATGTGTGAGTATCAGCTGTCCCCACAAGCTTATATACTGGAATCTTTGTGGTCAGCTGATGGGCTCTGGGGACATGGTTGTACCTCAATGCACTCAAACTGTGATGGTGTCACTGAGTATCCTTCTGTCGCGTTCCTGTCTGCCTGCTCCTTTACTTTGCTGTGAGCTAAGCAGCCCCTGCCACAGGCTTTCATGGCTGCCACAGGCTCTCACAGCCATGGTGCTCTACCTCGGCACAGGCATGGAAACAGCAGAGGGAGCCTTGACAGGTAGATTGGAACCAAGGACACTGTGCACTGAAATAAAGCTTCCTTCCCCACTAGCTGTTTGAGTATTGCATTCCAGGAACACAAAGTATAACTGACAGAGATAGAAAGTTCAAGAGTTTTAATGTATTTGTTCTTTTTGTGGGGTAGGGGATACAGGGGGCACAGGGGATGTGGGGTGAGCTCAGAAGGCCTCAGATTCACAGTCCTCCTGCCACAGCTACCCACCATGGCCACTACATAGCTGGCCTGAACCGGGTGACATCAAACACCATTTGATGCTCTGTTGTGAGTTGTTAATCTGTAAGGACTGTCCCACACTCTGTAGTCATTCGTGTATGTTGCAGTGCCCTCATAGTGAAGTCAGTAGAGAATAGTAGAAGGTGCCTTCCATGCCCAATGCTTCTGAATCAAGTGGGGAAAATGGAGTAGATCTGGAAGAAGGAGGAAGGTTGGAACAGAAACAGCTTTCTAAACTAAAAAAAAATGCTGGATGAGAGAAAAATGTACAGCTCTTACAAGATTGGACATTTTAATTCAACCATGTAGCTTTATGTAACCTGTTTAGATTGTTAATTCCAGAATATGAGGGAACATGTCTTGAGAGTAAACTTTGCCTCTGTACACATATCTGGACTATGCAATTGCTTTTACCAAAATTAATGTTCCATGGGGCTAGAGATATGGCTCAGGAGTGGAGAGTGCTTACTGCTCTTCCAGCACATTCACGATTGGTTTCCAGAACCCACAACCATGGTAACCCCGTCTCCAGGGTATCTATCACCTTCTTCTGACCTATAAGCCCTGGCACTTGTGTGAACACACATACAATAGTGCAGAAGTCAATGAAATTCATGTTGAAATATGAATGTTATATTATTTGAGCAATTGTTGAGATAGATAGATGATAGATAGGTAGATAGATAGATAGATAGATAGATAGATAGATAGATAGATGTTAGTAGCTTTTATTTCATGTTTGGTTTAATGCATGGTATATACTGGTTTCTTCATAGGTCTCACCCTACTACATGATGATAGAAAATAGTATACATATTTGTAAGTCCAAATGTGCGAAAGACTTATTTCTGATTACAGAACCCAAACATAAATGGTATCAATGTAACGATATTGATCTAAAAGTAGTTAAAATGATATTTTTGTGAAAAATCCATTTGACCTAAACAAAAGGAATCAAAGAGTGTAATGTAAGACCTGAAACTCTGAAACTACTAGAGAAAGATAAAGAAGAAATATTTCATGATATAGGTATATGTCTTTCTGGATAGTCTCCAATAGTACAGAAAATAATAAATAATTGGCAAAGAGTACTTAACATATTAAAATGTTTCACAACAAAAGAAACAACCAACAGTTAAGAGACTGTCTACAGAATGAGAAAATATCTTTTCCAACTATTCATCTATCAGAGCATCAATATCTAAACTATATAAATATCTTAAATATATAAACATCAAAAGAACAAATAATCCAGTCAATTAAACTGAACAATTTTGAGATGAAGAATATAAACAACCAATAGGTACATAAAGGAAATACTAACACTAATAATGATGATGATGATGATGATGAAGAAGAAGATGTCAATGATGACAACAAAGAAAAAGAGGAAGAGGTAGAAGATTAAGAAGAAGGATGAGGAGGAGAAAAAGAAGATGAAGAAGAAGATGATGAAGAAAAAGATGAAGAAGAAGGTGAAGAAGAAGAAGATGAAGAAAAAGTAGAAGAAGAAGAAGAAGAAGAAGAAGAAGAAGAAGAAGAAGAAGAAGAAGAAGAAGAAGAAGAAGAAGAATAATCTTTACCCATCAGGGAAACATGAACTAGAATTTCACTGAAGTTCTACTTCATCTCAGTGGCAAAGACCATCATCAAGAAAACAAGCAGCTGCCGCTGTTGAGGAGCAGAAGGAGGGGAGCAGTGGTCCACTGTTGATGGCAAGGCAAGCTAGTCCACAGAAGTCAGCATGGAGTTCTCTCAAAAAGACTAAAAGAAAAATCACCACCGAGTCTGGCCATACTACTCCTGGTGGTGCACCGAAGGCCATACACTAGAGTGTCATGCCACCAGGTCATTGTGGAACTATCTACACTAGCCAATTCATGAAATCAATGAGATGGCCATCTATGGATAAATTAACTTTTGAGATGTGGTGTATGTAAATAGTTGTGTATATCTAACTGAGCTTGTTTGGATGACAACAGCCCCCATATATTTGAATGCTTGGTCCCCAGCTGGTGGAACTATTTGGGAAGGACTAGGATGTGTACACTTATTGAAGGAGGTACGCAACTGGGGGTTTCTAAAGCCCACACCATTCCACTTGGCTCTCTCTCTGCCTTGTGGTTATTGTCTCAACATGTGAGCTTCTCAGCTACTGTTCTGGCATCATGCCTGCCTGCCTGCCTGCCTGCCTACTGTCATGCTTCCCACCAGGATGGTCATGCACTCTGCCACTCTTAAGAACCATGACCCCGAATTAAATGCTTTCTTTTGTACGTTGCCCTGATCATGTTTTCTCTTAACAGCAATAGAATAGTGACTAAGACACTAGCCCTCAAGAAGAAAGCCATGTTGTCTGCAAGGCAACAAGTAGAAGGAGAGATCATCATGTTAAATAAGATTAGTAGTGGCCTTTTAACTGAAATGTCTAGATTTGACAACTACTCTGTTCCAGTTTCAAATACTGGTAGAAGAACATCAAAATGTACAAGTAGACTTGTCTTTGAGGAGTGGGCAGGTTCTCAGAGAACTTCCTTCTGTGACAGGGGTAGGAGGTGTCTGATGTGTTATTTTTTTTTTCCCAATTTCTATTCTGAAACAATTTCAAAGACAAATATACAGAAGTATCCAGAAAAAAATCATATGGTTCATCTAAATTTTCCTATTGTTTATGTTATAGACCATAAAATTAACACATTGCCCCCCTACAAAAAATTACATTAGATATTTTCCAACCTATTTATAATAAACTGAAATTGTCAAGTCTTTTACACTGAAAAAAGTTAAATGTTAATTGTCTAAGAACAAGAACACTACAGAGTTGGGGAGATGGTTTGGCATTAAGAGCGCTTGCTGCTCTTGCAGAGGATCTGGGTTTGGCTCCCAACACCCACATGGAGGCTCATAGCTGTCTGTAACTCCAGATCAAGATATCCTACACCTTTTCCTGAACTCTTTGAGTACCAGATGTACGTGCAATACACATACATAATGCAGACAGAGCATATACATAAAATCAAAATAGCCAAAGAAAAATTTTTAAGAATACATCAGGTATAACTACTGAAACTAGCACACTATATTATCTTGTCTGCAGGACCAAGTTCAATTTTGCAAAATGTTCTAATACTGCCCTTCTCAGCTGCCTTAATCTTTGGTCCAGTACTAACCCAGGAATATAAACTGCCTCCATGCTTCTTTGATCTGGAAGCTTCCTGTTTTCCTTCAGAGCGGCATTGGCCTTTTGAAGGGTTTGAGTCAACTAAAGAGTCATCGATCCCTTTAGTTGAGGTTGTTTAAATGTTATCAGTAGGTTGAGATTTTGCATTCCGGGTACAGATATCATAGAACTCATGTCAGGAAGCAAAGGATGTCTGCTTGCCAGTATTTAATAACATTAACATTGGTCACTAGATTAGCATGGGACACTGTGAAGGCATCCATTTTTGTGAGTGATAGGCAGTTTATGAGATAATAGTTTGAGTCTGTGCCTCTCATGCAACTTTTTCCAACTGGTTTTAGCATCCATTGGTAATTTTGCCTGAACCAAGTAATACTGACACAGTCACAAAGTGGCGATGTTCTTTCTTCCTACTTTTTAATGTTTGTGTGTTCATTTATTTGTGTGATTGTTCATTTATTGATGTAGGGTCTTACTTTATAGCCCAGACTCTGCCTGTTTGTTCTGTGTACTCAGGCTGGTCTCAAACGTATCAATCCTTTTATCTGTTTTTTAAGCACTGGGATCAACAGTTTCTTTTCTTTTTTTTTTTTTTGACAGGGTTTCTCTATGTAGCCCTAGCTGTCCTGGACTTGCTTTGTAGACCAGGTTAGCCTTGAATTCAAAGTGATCCGCCTGCCTCTGCCTCCCAAATGCTGGGATTAAAGGCGTGTGCCACCACCACCCGGCTGGATCAACAGTTTCTTTCCACCATTTTTGGATTTTTTTTTGAGTTGGTATATTTACCTCTCATAACAGCCAAGATGTAAAAAACGGTGATGCTTCCACAGCCATCAGTTTCTTCTATACTCACTTGTTGGTAACCTACTGTAATAGAAGCTCACCTTTCCTTGCCATTTATTCACTTATCCACTCAGTCTTTATGACTTCACAAATGCATGTATCTTATTCAGGAAATTATACATGACCATGGTTATCCATATAGATGCTCAAATGGTACTAGATTTGATACTTCTGATCAGCTTCAGAAAAATCACTCTATATTAGTTTATTGAGGTCTTCCTCAATTTTTATAATATAGAGTTTTCCACTTAGGAAATGAGGGAGTTAACCAAATACAACCTGCAAATTTTGACCCATCATCCATTTTTGAAATAAAGTTTTATTGTCACACAGCCATGCACATTGGTTTACATGTCCTCTATGCATGATTTTGTGGTACAACCACAGAGTTAAAGGGTTTCAATAGCCACTCTGTAGGCCTGAATGTCCACAATACTTTAAGAGAAGTGTGCTGTCTCTGGGTAAAACAATATCCAGTGCATTAATATTAGAAGTATACCCATTAGATTTGACCTAATAATAATGCCAGTAATTAATCGGAATGGATGAATGGTCTTGTGGGCATGTAGTTTCACATTGTTGGAGACACATCTTTGGAGGAAATCCCTAGGAGTGAGACTGACAAGCTACAGTCAGTAATTACAGCAGGCGGAGGTTTTTAGATCTGAAACCTCTATGCCTTGTTAAATTTGGACAGAATTTGCCAGTTGCATATCTAAACTTGTTTCAACCCATCCTCTTATCTTTTTTTCAAATCCAAGCACATACCTATTATATACTAAGTATTGTCCCACAGTTTCTTGATTATATATTTACTTTAAATAATTTCTGTTTTTCAGAGTAAACATTTTCTCCCTGGCCTACGCCAGAGATCTGTGCCTTGCTCTGTCATCCCAGTGTCACTATTGTAGCTGTTAGAACAGTCAACGTTGTCACTGTTCTGTTACATCTATAGTTTCCTCTGAATATCTGCTGATTTTTAATTTTTAATTTGCAAAGAGTTAGGAGTCATTGTGGCATTTTTTTCAAACAAAATTTGCTGTTGTTTGTCTTCTCTTCCCACTAGTGGTTTAGATGTCAAGTGGTGTAACTTCTACAGAAAGTACTCCACATGTTGCTCAAAAAGTGAAAACTAGGACCTACGGTAAGACCCCACTATGCCTCTCCTGGGCACACACCCAAAGGGCTCTCCATGCTACACAGAAAAGCTTGCATGCCCATGTTTATTGGGGCTTTACTCACAACATCCAGGAAAAGGATTCAGCAAACCAATATGAAATAAAAATATGACAAGGAAGAAAAGGATGGGACAAGGAGGAGAGACTGGGAAGTGTCAAGAGAAATGAAGTGGGCCTAGGAGATGTTTTAAAAGCAAGTATAATGTGGGGCATCTGAGTGGGAAGAAACTATACTAGCATGGAGTTTTAGGATGGAGTAATTATTATGCAGCATTGTGCTAGAGGCTAATTAAATAGATCCTGGTCTCTCTGTGTGGTTATTTGGGCATAAAGCTGGTTAAAGATTTCACTAAAATAATAATTCAATATTAAATATTAATAATCTTTCAACAGATGGCACCCAACCAATTCAAGTATCCACACCCTAAAATTTATATTTTATCATAGTTTAACAGGGGGAATAAGCTCCCAACAAGACAACCCAAGCTTAAAACTTAAAAACTGTCTCCTATATACTTCTTTAAGAGGGACTTTTAGACACACCCACAAGCAAAAGGCAGCTTATTACAGGCAGTGAGAGTCTCCTCAACAAAGACAGCTCCCGTTTTCAGCTCAGCTCTCCAAGGGCAATGGAGGCAGCTGTGGACACATGGAAGCTTGGAGAGATGAAACAGGGAGATGGGCAGCCTCCTGAGCAAAGCTAGACCTACAACTGCACCTAGGATAAAAAGCACCATGGCAGAGGGTGCTTGTATCTCTTCTGGCTTTGCTTTAGCTGTTGTTGTGGACTTGGTGGCAATGTGCTTAATGGTGATCACAACTTTCCAATCCTTCTCTAAGAAAATAGGAAGAGGTACAAGGCCAACTTATGGACCATAGGAAGGGCGGAGAAAAGAGTGCGCTTCCCAGCAGAAACTAGATTAATGGCAGCTAGAATTCAGAGCTCCCTGACTGCAAAATGTTTGTCAGCTCTTTCTGAAAAAGGTCAGCCTATACATTTTTAGCCTCAACTAAATGCCAAGTAAGGTTAAACAGGGCTCCAGGACTGCAGCCTGAAATGGTGCAACTGGCCCGAAACTTAGAATTTTTTTGTCTCTTTGCTTGAATTTTGCTTAAAATTTTGTTTTCCCTATAAAGGAATTAGAGAAAATATTTCTATTTTTTGACATTGCAAAAGCATGAGTATTTTAAAGGTTTTGTCAGGATTTGAAAACAGAGCAATCATATCACAGGCCTTTAATCCCAACATAGAAAACCCAGAGATCTATCAGCAGATCTTTGAGTTCTGGGTCAGCCTGTTTTTACAATGGAGACAAGGCAGGGACACCTTGCTGAGAAAGCCACTTTTACAAACCTCAAGGCTACAAAAAAATGGCAAAGTAAACAAGTGAATGTTATTTAGTGTTAAGAAAATAAAATACTGATAATTGCAAGAAGTCTGGAAAATGACACAGTAAGTGAAACGGCATGCGCAGAAAGACAGTGAACAAGGTGTGCTCTCTCCCACATGCAGATCCCAAATGCAAATGATTCTGCGTAAGTAAGGGGCTCTGAATCAGCCAGGAGACCATAAGAGGCAAATAAGTTACTAAGAATTGGGGGTGGGCAAAAGGTCACATGTGACATGAACATTTAAAAGACACAAAGGGAGTCTCTGTGTGTGGGAAGACACAAAGGAGAGAGATTAATGGAAAGAATGAAGATAAATACTGGATACTGGACACTTTTTAAAATAAAGAAGCTAATGAAAGAAAAAGAAAAGACTGATTAATTTGGTGTCGTGTGTGTGTGTGTGTGTGTGTGTGTGTGTGTTGTACACATCTGGGTGTATTATGTACATAAGTTTGCAGGTGCCTGTGCCACAGATTGATGTCAGTTGTGTCCCTCAGTCTCTACCTTAGTTTTTGAGGCAGGGTCCTTCAATTTACCTCAATTGCCAGCAAACCTCAAAGCACCTACCCATCTCCACCTCTCCAGAGTTGGAATTTTTTCCCTTAAAAGTTAATAAAAACTTTGTTTGCCTTTTATTCATTAATTATCTTGTACTGTTTTAGAGACTCGAGAACATTCTAATAGTTTTGTTTTTATTCAGTGAATTTGGTTGCACTTAAGTTATAAACTATTTTTTCTTAAGTGCTAACTCAAATCTCAAGTCTCTCTTTTAATATTTGGGACTGCTACTTGGGCCTGCCCCATTCAGGCATAGTACATACCAGAGACTTGCCAGAGTTTATTCACAGAAGTTGGGAGCCATCTGCTCTAATGACCTCCTTTTAGATTTCCCAGAAGTTGGGGCTTCCCCGAACTCTGTCCCATCATCAACCATGCTTAAAGATGATGGATTTCTTTGAGAGACTTACACCCTCCACTGTGCTCTGGCGAGAGTTATAAAAAAGATAAACTCGTTCCATGTGGTGAAGGGTGAGCCCATTTCTCTCGTGCTCAACTAACTGCTATGCATATTCTCCAGAGTTCCGAGCTGTTACATATAGCAAGTCGTATGAAAATCTATTTGCCTTGTAGCTGTAAACACATCCCAGCTAGCTGTTGAGAGGATACGTTCTCAAAAAAAAAAAGGCTCATGAACAAGTTATATCATATGCATGGGATGGAAACCCTAGGCAATTACCCAGTGCTTTCTCTTTGGCCAGCCATAAGTCAATATTATAAATTATTAAAGTCTTACAGAGACAGTGTGTGACTTATTTAAATAGCACTAGTCAATTCCCCATTGTGTGTTCCGTGGATGACCAAGAGATAATGTCATAACTTATTTAAATCTTACCATTCCCCAGTATTGAGTCATTACTTTTTTCTACTTCCTGGGTCAGGGAAAGTTATATTCCTAGTATGGACATAACTTCATTTTTATATCTACGAATGTGGTTTTTTTTTTTTTTTTTTTTTTTTTGGTAGTTTAATAATGTGTTTGGTGAGAATGGTGGATTAGATTTTCTCCTTCTCTAAGTAGTTGTTCACTTATCCAGCTGTTTTCATAAAAACTACACTCCCATCTCAGTGCTTTTAGATGCCAACATTATCATTTCATAAATTCAAAGCATTCACAGGTCTATATCTAAATACGTTGTTTTATTTAAATGATGTGATTATTCATCTGTGAGTTCTACACTTTTAATTACTAGGCAATATTATTTTAATATATTTGTGACACTCATGTGTAGTGTTTCTAATTTTCCAATATTTTTTGTGTTTTTCTTCTTAAAATTTACATACTCACTTGACATCTTGATTACAACCTCCCTCTTCTCCTCCCAGTTTTTCTCCTCTGCATACCCCTCACCCCATTCTCCCTTTTCCTTAGAGGGTACCAATCTGCCCTGGCACATTAAGCTGATGCAGAACTAGGCACATTCTCTCCCACTGAGGCTAGACAAGGCAGCCTAGTTAGAGAGATAGGACCCAAAGGGAAGCAGCAGAGTCAGAGAGGCTTCCACTCCAGTTGTTAAGGATTCACACAGAGACAAAGCTGCACATGTGCTAATTATGAGCAGGAGAACTAGGACAAGCCATGCATGCTCTTTGGTTGGTGGTTCATTCTCTGTGAGTCCCAATGGGTCCAGGTTAGTTGACTTTGTGGGTCTTCTTGGATGGACTAAGGGAACTGAGTAGGAAAGGGGGTAGGGAGGGGCGCACAGGTGCATGTAAACATGTTTTTGGTTTGATTCCAAGTATGGGATGTGAAACAGACTTGTGTGAGAGTGTGCGGTGTTTTTCCGTGGAAACGACTGTGAAAGAACAGGTGATGTTTGTCCATAGATAGATAGATAGATAGATAGATAGATAGATAGATAGATAGACAGATAGGTATAGAGATAGCTAGATATAGATATAAATATAGATATAGTGCCAAATATGCCCAAAACCAGAGAATTGGCTTTTTGGGCTTTTTGGTTTTGGCGTTACTTCTTACTTGGCTGTTCATTGCTCCTCTTTGAGATGCTCCTAGAAAGAACCATTCCAGAGAATGCTTCAAAGATCCAGCTGCTGCGGTGGCAGTCACCTTTGCTGAATTGCTGGTTTGCTGTTTAATGTATCTACTGAAATCCTGACTATGAAGAGTGAAATCGCTCCAAGGAACTGAGTCTAAAAAGGTCTACTTCTCATGTTCCCATTAACCTCTTTTCTCTCCTATCTAGGGTAGGTGGGTTGGAAGGGTATAGGCATTAAAGAACCCCAAATAAGGTAAGTTTGGAAAAGTTCAAAACAGGTGGGTATTAGGAGTCCTGGGGGTGGGGGGACAGCCCATCCCATGGGAGAAAGCCAGTCTCTGACACTACTAATGTTACTTTGCTATGCTTGTAGACAGAAGCCTAGCACAACTCCTCTGAGAGGTTCACCGAGCAGCTGATGGAAACTGATGCAGAGACCCACAGCCAAACATCAGACAGAGCTCAGGGAGTGCTATGAAAGATTTGGGGAGATGATTAATGGAAGTTGGGGGGGGGGATCAAAGATGCCACAGGAAGACCTACATTACACCATTATGGTGTGCAGAAGCCATGTAGAGATGCAAGAAGGCTTTTTACCTGCTGTTTTCAGAACTGTTTCAGCATCCTCTGTAAGTGGGTTCAAGAAAGCTGTGGCCATGCTTCTCCATGTCCCCTCTGGCTGCTACTCAAACACCCCAAGGAGACTTCTGCTTTGGAGCCTTCATTCTTCCTGATCTTCTATCTGCAGGGATTCTCCCATGACATCCTTGGTGCTCTCTGTCCTAGACTGTATCCCTCCATATGTGGTATCCCATCATTTTATTCTTATTTTATCTCTTCTCAAATGACTCTAGGTAAAAGCAAGTCAGTGCTTTGGACCAACCATCGTAGATGGCTTCCCTGAGTACCCAGGATACATTGTGTTTTCTTGAAAAAGAAGTTCAAGACATAACTCTCTATCTTGGTGTTTGAGTTTCCTTCCATGTACACAGCACCATTTGATGGAAGGATAACTTGGTCCCTGGCTCTCTCTCCTGATGGGCTATGAGACTCATGAATGAAAGACCTCTTCCAATGCCTCACTGGAGACTCAGTGGCTGGAGTAGTATCTGATGCACAAATAGTATTTGATAGTTCTCTGCCATTTCAAACCTATTCCCTGGATCTCGCTGGTCCAATTACTCCATCTTTTATTCATTTAGGGAAGTGCAGGGCACAGACCCTGAGACACATGGGAAGGAGGGAGGGAGGTAAGCAGAGAAGGGGAAGTTGGACCTGCTGATGATTCATGCAGTACCAGGTACTTAAGGTGATAGGACACTGGTTGCCGCTTTCTTCTCCACAGTGCACACTCTGAGGGGCACGCACTGAGCCTCCATTTGTTTCATAAAAAGTAAAAGTACAAATGTTATGGATGGATATACATTTTGGAGAAACTAAAGGAACTTAAAAGGTTCAATGCATAAGAAGCCTGCCACAGACTAACGAGCAGTGTGGGCATATGTAGGGATCTCGACGAAGAAAAGTTCATGCCTGCTGTGAGAATAAAACCTCAAGACTCAAATGAGTCCTATTAAATGCGTCCTATTAAATGCGTCCTATTAAATGAGCTTTGAGACGGTCCGCATAAGGTCAGCTATGAACTCTAGAAACCAAACAAAAGAAAATGTTTTTAACAACCCTAAATTGTTTATTTATGGCCAAAATATTTAGATGTTGAGGAATTGGCTATCTACAAAGCTAACTACACTACCAGTAGTGGGGCAGATGACAAAGGACTCAGTGGTGACTGAATATGTGCCCATGTGATCAGAGAGGAGACTAGTGTGTGCCCAGCAAAGGCTGAATTCCAACAATGTCCTGCAGAGAAGAGAGTCGGTGCATCCAGGAGCCTTGTCTGTCTTGTTCATGCCACAGAGATGCTTTCATGGCATTAGTGGAATAACTAGATTTTTTAAAAGGAAAACAAGCTATGTATAACAGGAGAAATAGCCTGCCTAGCTGAGCTTAAGTTAGTCTAAGCTAATTTTAGTCTGTGATTCTGTCCTAGTAGGCCCTTGGGAATTGGAGGGAAATACGGATAGAAAAAAAAATCTGCTCTTTTCCCAGCTTAATGGTACTGAGATAGTCTTGAAATACATTTAATATGGTCTTATGTTCTAAAGATAACTCTGTTTCTGTCAATCAAAGAGAAATTAGGAAAGTGGAAGGTTTATTCCTATGACATGGCATTTTCTCCAGGGTGCCTGCCAGCCTTCCTGCAGGCCATGGAGACACACTAAGATATCGACTCTTTGAATAAATCAAACAGGTAAGTTAGACACACACCTGGTTGGACTTTGGTTGGGTAAATGCTTGTAAATTATGTCTGAATGGCTCTGATCCCCATCTCAAACCAAATGCTACATCATTTTCAGTCCAGCCTTGCTTGTTCAATCTTCTTTTTTAAAATGTCTGTATTTTGCTTAGCATTGGGCATTGCTAGGAGACAGTGAGGATGAAGAGGAGTCATTTCTATGGCGTCAGTTCTAAGAAGCCAGCTCTGCTCCCCACCTTGGGGGAAGGTGAGTGTTCTAACACAAGACGCCAGGGAAATGAAGGCTGGGGGACCAATTCAGCTTTTAGCATTAGAGGTGGTAGCAGAACATCTGCCTTCTTAGCAACTAGATTCTACTACAAGCAAAAATACCCTGGAAGGTTCTGGGCTCCTGGAGGACTCAACACAACTAGAACAGAAACTTACAGAAAGATATGGAGAGAAAAGGCCACCTCACTAGGAGAAGTCCATTTTCTCTTTCTGAGGTGTGTCTCCCTCAAGCTTCTATCCCTCTTTGAGTAGTGCCTAACCTCGAAGCCTCTTTACTAATTTCTCTCCTTACATTTCCCTCCATGAGATTTGATTGCATTCTTTCTTTTTACTTTAAAATCTTAGTAGATTTCAGAAATCAGGAAAAAAATTATTTTTCACAAAACATAGAAAATTCATCCATTCGTCTCTTCACCTCCCAGTGGTCAGGGTAGTGTGAGATCAGTAGGTCTTCATCTGCCTTCCTTTTGCAGGGACACAGAGTGACAGAAGACACCAAACTCTACAATGGGAGAAACATTCCGACATACAAGTATATATTCAGCACGGTCACCACTAAGGTCACCAATTTGAAAGAAAAACACCTGGATTTCTGAACTAGTCTGTTGAGATCCCATACAATGTTTTTCTAATCTAATTGAGGGCTATGGTAATTCCTACTTTATATTACAAGATAGGGTTTTATGCTAATAAAAATAAGTAAAACACTAAACAAAAAAAAAGAGGAGGAAAAACCCCTCAATCATATGATTCCAAAATGGGTATTATTAGCAGTTGACATGTATTCTTCTTTTGTAAAAATATTATTTATGTTTTCCTGGAGATGTGGCTATGTTGGTAAAATGTTTGCCTAGTGTGGTCCCAGAACCACATAATCTAGGTTCTACAGTGCACACCTATAATCCCAGCACTTAGAAAGTGGAGGCAGGAGGATCAGAAGTTCAAAGTCATAATTACCTAATAGTGAGGTCGAGACATATGAGATATATGAGAATGTGTGTCAATTTAAAAAAAAATAATATTTTAAGAAAGTAGTGTACTTATATACTGTACACTATTCTTTACCTCAATTTCAACTTAATAACATTTTGTAAATATCTTCATGTGCGACATAGACATTATTTTATAATAACAGGCATTCTATTTATGGCTTTATTGTGTTTGGAAAAGAGGGATATTTATGGCTCCATTCATTTTCTATGATCTGTTTCCTTATAAGCTCAAACTCTTTGTGTGTGTGTGTGTGTGTGTGTGTGTGTGTGTGTGTGTGTGTGTGTGTGTGGTAAGAATGTAGGATGAAGGCAGACATGGAGGAAAAAGCTTTGGAAGTTGCCGAGGATGGATGAGAATACGGATTCCCAAGTTATGACAAAGTAAGATGAAATATTAATATCTGACCAATGGCCATACAGATCTGGCACCAGTTCACGGGCTCTCTTTAAATATAATTGTTTAATAAAATTTAAAAACATCTGCTTTGGCTTAGATGTGACACATCACCCAGTCTCTTGTTCTGAATGCTTATTCTACAGACGGTGCATTGTTGGGGGGAGTTGTGGAGATGAAGGTAGAGCCTGACTAGGGGCTTCATTATTTCCCACCAATTCTTCCCCATGGTGATGTCATCAGCTGACCTCTCCACATGCTCCCGCTTCAGCAATGCTCTGCCCAAGCACATGAGGCCAAGCAACCATGTGCTAAATCCTCTGAAACTATGGCCAAAATAGATCTCTGGTAACTGATATAATTTGCCATATTGCAAAAGTAGCAAACATACATATAAAGTCCGAGTCAGTTTTCCCATTTCACCTTTAATTCCCAAAGCATCTATGAAGGAGTAACACCTACTTAAATCTAAAGGGTCCTGGTCTTCTGACAATCTTGTCAGAAAAAGAAAAGAACTAAAATAAAATCAACTGGGGGGGGGGGGGGAGAGAGAGCCTACAAGCACACACCCCATGCCCTTTCTTGTGAAGTGAGTGTCTCATTCTGGGAGAGACTTAGGGTGGCAATGACTCATGTGATGATTCCTCGCTCCCCTAACAAGGCAGGAAAGAGCCAGTATTCCTCCCTATATGAATCCTTCACCAAAGGAAACGTGAAGTCTTAGGGGACAGTTATCAAAGGACTTTTTATACACGTGATGTAAGCTTCCGTATTCTCTGACCCTTCATTACCTAAAGCCACACTGCTTCCCATCCAGTAAACTTACTTGGTATTTGGACTGAAGCCAAGGTTTGTTTTCCTGGAGATTTTCTTTTCCCATTTTTGTCTGTGACACTGATGATCTGTGTGCTTCTTATAAAAACTCAAAGCTGAATCCCAAAGGTTTGTGCTTGTCTGGAGAAGATCTTGGGACCTATCAAAATCTTTCTTTTTACCTTCCTAACATTTGATCAACACAAACACCCTTGTGTGTTTTCATCTTGATTTCACATTTAACAGAATCCCATGTCCCCATATTTTGCTGCTAACAATTGCTTATTATACTGCAGAAATTCAATGCTCAGTTTTGTTTTACGTCACATTAGTTTTGAGATCTTTCAAAGCCATAAGAGCAGGTTGCTATTCTTCAGCAAAATAAAGCTCAACTCCTTACGTTTGGTCAGAATCTACCTCTGGTTATCTCTTCTGCATTTTTTTTTATCATTTTTCAACCATGTATTGTATACTTTTCTTTCAGTTTGTGTCCTTTCACCCTCAGTATGCAGAAACCTCAGAGTCCCCTAGCCCCTGATTAGCCTTGTCTTCACTAAGTTCATCTTTTCCTGGACTTATTGCTAGGACAGCAGGCATGTGAGTGGTTCAGGAGCTCAATGTTTCTGCCAGACAAGCTGCTGAACTCAGCTACGAAGCTTACGGGACTCCCCTGTGTTGTCCTCACTTTTATCTGTGATGAAGAGTAAGTTTGGCCATGATAGGGGAACTGTGTATTGGATTGCTGTAACCTAGCTAGGTTTCCTTTGGTTGGTCCAATAGCCAGACGGGTGGATTTCAGTTGGTAATGCATCAAAGATATATTTGGCACAACTTTTCTGTGGGGAAGACGGTTGGACCTCAGGACTGGAGGCACTGCTGCCTACCATGTGCCTGTGACTTAGAGGACAGAACATCTGGATTCTTCTAACTCTACCTCCCTCTAACGTATGGGCCTGTGGTACCACAAACCATAAAGCATATTAAAATAAATGAATGCATTTTTGCCTTTGTGTAAGTCTCTTTTAACCTCTTGAGATTTCTTTCTTGCTACTATGAAATGGAAATGTTGGGTTATTTGATTTCTAAGGTCTCTGTAATTCTAAAATTACATGAGTGAAACATAAATCTTTCCAGAGCTCATTCCTACCCTCATGATAAACCCATTTGAACAAAGTGAATCTAGTAATTAAACCAACTACCCAATAAAAATGTCTTATAAACTTCATTTCCAAAATGCGAATATTGTAAGAGGAGACCCTGGTGATCATGCTTTCCTGAAACTGCGCAAGCCCGCGTGTTAACACGGCGCACTCTCAGAAACCTCTGCCAAGTTTTCACTTTACAGTCCTCTAGCCCAGCCTCTGCTCCTCTAGGCCACTCGCTGCTGAGTGTTAACTTGATGCCTTAAACCCCCCGCAAGACAGGAAAGATTCCAGGATGGCCTTCCTTGACTCATAGGTGGGAACAGACCAAAGCCATGGAGACCCAGCTGCTAAGTTGCCATAACTTCCCAGCGGGGAGCTCTCCAGGGACAGACAAGTGTTTTCCAATCCCAACTTCTCTTTCTTCACCCCTCACAAATTCTTTGGAAGCCCATGGTCAGTGCTCCACTGCTCACAGTCCGGAGCTTTCCCCTCACTATGAGCTCTTCCCTTTGTTTTCCCCAGGTCTGACCCATGACACCCTCGTCCACCAAAAGGACTTAAATTTGGGGAGAGGAAAGAGCACAAGCAAAAACCAGCTCAGCCTATACGCTGATCTAAGACAGCGTCACCCTGAACCCTCCTGTCCTGACTCTTTTTGTAATTAATTAATTTTTATAATCATTGCCCATCTGCACACCAGCGTAAAGTCATCCACAGGACCATGAATAACTCATGAGTAGCCACATCCCTAAAGAAAACTGACTTTCCAGGCGGTAAACTTTAAACCCATACCCAGATCTAGCCAATGGACAGACATTCTCCACAGTTGAGTGGGGGGTGGGGTATGACTTTCACACAAGCTCTGGTGCCTCACATTTGACCATGTCCCCTGGAGGGGGAGACCTGGTGGCACTCAGAGAAAGGATAGCAGGTAGCCAAGAAGAGACTTGAGACTTGATACCCTATGAGCATATAAAGGGGGAGGAGGTCCCCTTCAGTCACAGTCATAGGGGAGGGGAATAAGGGGGAAATGGGAGGGAGGGAAGAATGGGAGGATACAAGGGATGGGATAACCATTGAGATGTAACAAGAATAAATTAATAAAAAAATTTTTTTTAAAAAGAAAGAAAGAAAACTGACTTTCTCTCTCACCACAGCGATCAGTTACCAATAGCCCCTCAGCTATGGGTAGGGTCCCATGAGACTCTCTCCCACCCATGCTACAGTGTCGGCTGACTTCATCCCATTTTCTGCTGAAGCAGTGAGCTAGCACCCTCTCTCTAGTCTTCTAGTGTTCACAGGGAGGTACTCCAATAATGCCTGGTACACACAGAGGAATACATACGTGTTAATGCAAAGCCACAGCTCTCATCCTGAAATAAGAAGGAGCTTAGTTTGGAACCATTTTGAGTGACCACAGCCCAGGAACACAGATTTAGGGGACCTCAAACTCCTGGGCACCATCTTGGAAGAAACTTCGTGAAGTTTTATAGTTTAACAAAACAAAGAAAGTCATGAACCAAGGCATGTTTAAAACACACTGGTGGGTACATCAGGGAGGTAATTACAGTAAGATAAGGGAAGCTTTTCTATAGGCCCCAAATACGGTTACGGCAAGATAGGGCAGCTTTTCCATAGGCCTCAACATATCTGGTGACATTCTTAGCTTCTGGTCTGCTAAGTTAGTAGACTCCAAAAAGCTTTTATCTATTAGTCTCAAGATGTTAGTTCTGACGGGGAAATGGGCAAGGGCTGGCTGCTAGGGGTTAAAGCTTGCCTGAGGTGAGGGATTAGCCTCTCTCTGGGCCAGTCTCTCCACTGTCTGAGAGCTCTAATCAGTCCATCTCAGCAGACATAGCTTCTGTTCAGGAGTTTTCATTTATACTGCTGTGCACATTTCTTACATGTTAAGCAAGCCACTGTTTATATTAACTTTTCTTCATTCTAATAAATAGATATAAAATAGAAATGCATCCTGTGTGTCCATGTGTGAAATTTGCTTTAAGTATCATCTCAGTGGCCACTTTAGGAAAAACTGAATGGGTCACACAAGGTGCTGGCCTCAGCTTTGTCTCAACGGTTATGTGCAAGTGATATTTGTATATGTAACGTCATACACCCTGCTTGCCAGCTTGTTTAAATTTGACTTGCTCCCTGCCCAGGCTGGGGTTCTGTGCCTCCTGTTTCCTCGGGGTGAGACTTCACCATTTCACACAGATGGACTATTTAGATTCCAGTGGAACTGTGAAACATCCTCAACTCCATTCTGTGTTAAGCCCTTAAGTATATTTAGGTCTGCCTCTTTTCTTCCTGAAACAGCAAAAATAGGCAAGGGTGACCTTGACTGTTTTGCGTAGGCAGAAGCTGCCTGTGGCCTGGGAGTCTCTCCCTCTGAGGAGTTTCTGGACATTCCATCACCAGTCCTATGGCTAGGGTTTGCCTGCTCCATCCCATTGGCTTGAAACAGAACGAACACTTAGGGGAAGAATTGGATTGGGTTTTGTTTCTCTGAAATCATACAATATATCCCATTGAACTGAGCCCTAACAGCAGCTAGAGCAGATGTTAGCAGACACTGGTAATTTACTTTCTACATGTTGGTAGAGGAGCTCACAGTCTATGCTTTGTTCGAGGGAGACAAAAAAAATGAATGGCATTGAAATGGTTGAAGAGAAAGGAAGCAAAGCAGGTGACTCAATCCCTAATTCAATTCTGAGCATGACTAAGCACCCACAAACAACCCCAGAACAACACGGCCGCCTTTCTCATCCCAGCTCGCCAGTCCTAAAATCAGGTTATCATATGACAAGCATGAATTATTGAGCAATCGTGACGTATCCGGAGCTGTATTTGCTAGATATTCGCGCTGCGATAATTGAAGGAGTTGGCCAGGTTTGGCAGATGGAGAAGCAGTAAACCGAGGGTTTCAGATATACAGGAGAGCCTAGGGGCTGAGATGCACACTGGGTGTGTTTTAACCAGTCCCTGTGATGAGCCGGGGGCGGGAGGGGGGTGTGTGTGTCTGGAGAGCTGGTGGTGGTGAGACGAGACATTTCATTAGGCTGAGAAAGCGAGGACGATTGCAACTAGATTACATATTCTGTAGAGTTTATGGGAGAAATTATTTCCGTTTCTTATTCTGTCCCCTCAACTGTCTCTGCTAACCACCAGGCTATGATTTTAGATCAGTGTTGGCTCCTGATACCTGCCAGAGAACATTTTAATGTTCTTGTGTACTTATATATGTTAAGAATTATATGATCCCAGGAAAAAGAGGAAAATACACGAATGACTTTTATATAAACTAGAAATGTCAAATTGATTTCATATCCTACATTTGGAAAGATTTCTATCTTACCATTTTTATTTTCAAAATCATCATATGATACATGCTAAACATGAAAATGTCCTTTTGTTTTGTTTTTGTTGTTTAGGACTAAGTACAAAAATTCTCTGAAGCTGACATCTTAGAGCCACCATTTTACACAGTGCTGACATCTTAGAGCCACCGTTACACATGGTGCCAACGTCTTAGAGCTACCGTTCTACATGATGCGAGGTTGAGTGCAGATGATTCAGAAAGATAATTCTGGAAGGCATGAGTTCAATAGAAAGACAGAATATAACATTTGTGAGTGAGTAAAGCACTTACCACTATAATTCCTCTTGAAGTCAAGAGCCTACTGCTGGGTGGTGGGAATGGGAGTATAAGGGACCAGAGTGTGAGCCTCCCTCAGAGGAAGAACACAGGGGACTTTGTGGCTCCAGTGGTTCAGCATGGTTCTCCACCTGCCCACCCATGAGAGAGTCCTGGAAACAGGGAAAGCATACCTCTGAGAACACTTCCGTAAATGGTTGATCAGTAATTCAGGAAGTTACGTGGGGAAGATTGTCTCTGAAATGATGCAATATATCCCATTGAACTGAGCCCTAACAGCAGCTAGAGCAGATGTTAGCAGACACTGGTAATTTACTTTCTACACGTTGTTAGAGGAGCTCACAGTCTATGCTTTGTTCGAGCTCTCACGGATGCTCACATCTTTACCGGTGCTCTTGTCACCCGAGGATACCTTCATTCAGATTTTCCAGCTTTTGAATACAGACTTGTGGCAGCAACTTTAGGAGCTTTTGGGTCCCAGAACCACACTGGGGACATCCCTCCTCCCTCGTGTGCTGAGCTTCAGCTTCTTGCACTGAGAAGCTACTGGCTTCTGTGGCTTTCCAGTCTGCAGCTGATCATGAT